>NC_053027.1:511769929-512059224 GCF_003073215.2 Triticum urartu | reverse complement strand
ATGGCTAAGTGAGAGTGTTCAAGCATTATAGTCCGATTGCCTTGTTTGTTGTGTTGAGCGCCTCCCTCGAAGGACCCAAGAATGGGAAAAAGAGCGCTCATGTTTATCCCGAACACCCCAACACTCGTGGCATGGGGGCAGAAGCCGACGACTCGCCATCTCTCAAATTTGACAAACGGCCGCACAGAAGGTAATATTTTAAATTCAAAAGCGTTGCTTAGCGCATATGAACACGTTTTCAGCGTACAGGATCACAAATGCGAGTTTACTCAAAAATTACATCTTTGGAGCATTCATCCGCTATAAGGCGGGCACCCTTCAGGACGCCCTCATAATACGCTTCCAGGACGCGATGCTCCTTGCCCGGCGGCGGCCCGTCCTTCACCAGCTTCTCCGCATCCATCTTGCCCCAGTGCACTTTATCACGGGCAAGCGCCCTATGGGCACCTTCGATGCAGACGGAGTGCTTGATTACTTCAAGCCGTGGACAGTCATCCACCAGCTGCCTCACCAGCCCGAAGTAGCTCCCAGGCAGAGCCTCCCCAGGCCAAAGCCGAACTATGAAGCCCTTTATGGCGTGTTCGGCCACCTTGTGGAGCTCGACCATTTGCTTCAGCTGGTCGCTCAAAGGCACCAGGTGTCCGGCCTTAGCATACTGAGACCAGAACACCTTCTCCGTCGAGCTCCCCTCCTCGGCTCGGTAGTAGGCGGCGGCATCAGACGCATTGCGGGGCAAATCCGTGAATGCTCCTGGAGAGCTCCGGACTCGGGTAAGTAACAAGTAATTCACTTTCACGTGCTTGCTTTGCATAATGAATGCCTTACCCGCCGCTATCTTCTTCATTGCTTCAATTTCTCGGAAGGCTTTCTGGGCTTTGGCCTTGGCAGACTTCGCGCTTTTGAGGGCTGCCACAAGCTCGGACGCTTGCGTCTTTGAGTCAAGCTCCAAACTCTCGTGTTTTTTCACGAGAGCCTGGAGCTCTTTCTGCACCTCCTCCACCCGCGCCTCCTGCTTCTCTCTCTCCGTGTGCTTCGCGGCCGCTCTGTTTTCGGCCTCGGACAACACTTGCTTAAGGGTTGCCACCTCGGTCGTGGCCCCTATAATAGCACGTTGATCCTGTCATTTTTTGCAACCACATCTTCTCTATATACTTGCGCAAGGTATTACTTACCTTCTCCTCGAGTTGCCTCTTGGCATGGCCAAGCTCGTTCTCGGACCGCGCGAGGTTTTGCTTCAGCGTATCCACCTCCGCAGTCAGTGCGGCGGAGGCCAGCAGCGAAGCCTGCATACGCATATTGACGTGATTATGTTAGACTCTTGCGAATGTTATTAGATCCTCTATTCGGCTTTTCTTTCCGAACGCCGAACAGAGCATCAGGGGCTACTGTCTATGCGGTAATATTTTTACATATTATTTACTTACCTCAAAGCCTGTTAGAAGGCTGGCACAGGCTTCAGTCAGTCCGCTCTTGGCGGACTGAACCTTCTGGATCACCACACTCATAATAGTGCGGTGCTCCTCGTCGATGGAGGCACCGTTAAGCACCTCCAGCAAATTGTCCGGTGCCTCCGGTTGGACGAAGGTCACCGGCTCGGTAGGCTTGCTCCTCTTGGAAGGAGGCTGCCTACCGGAGTCCGAAACCGTTGAAGGTTCCGGCGCGGTGTCCGGCTCAAGGCCGGACTTGGAGCCCTTGGGGGTTCTATCCTCTTTACGCCTGGAGTCCGGGAGGTTGCCTTGCGGCGCCTCCAGGACCACCTCCTCCTGGCTTGGAACCTCTTGGGACACCACCTCGGCGCCGTCCGTAGGGTGGGGGGAGGAAGCCGTCGGAAGCGAATTCACATCCGACGAATCCAGGGAGCCGCTCGACGACTCGTCGAGCCCGGCCTTGGGCGGACTGCACAATCATATTCGGCGTAAGGAGGAGCTATGCAAGAAAGGAACACTATGAATTGCTCTGGTGTCCGAATACTTACGATCTCGCCAGGGGCTTGGCCCTGTGCGGCCACTCCTCTTCGCCGTCATCGACGTTGGTGGAGTAGTCCGGAGGAAGGGTCTTCCCCTTCTTGGACCCTTTGGCCTCCCCAGTTGGGGCGGCCTTCCTTTTCTTCCCTTCCCCCCTGGAGGGGGAGAGGTCTCTTCTTCCTCCTCCTCGTCTTCATGGGAGGAGTGCGCCTTGGAATCGTCGGATGATGAATCCGACACCTCCTGGCGCCGGGCGCTCTTTCGAGTCCCCGTGGCCTTCTTCTCCGGCACCACATAGGGTGTCGGAACCAGCAGCTTCGGCAAGCAAGCGTCCGCTGGCCTTCGGGCAAAGGAGCTGGACAGTTGATCTGTCCGGACGTCTCCTGCCAATCCTGTCAAAGGTAAGGGAGCTTAGATCCCGCATGGAGTCAAACTATGAAAAACTAATACCTTGTAAAAGTTAAAAACAACTTACCGCACGAGTGTGACGCTGCATGCTAAATCCGCGATCCTCGGTAGCGGATGCGGGGGCCTTGGCGCCCTTGAAAAGCACCTTCCAGGCATCTTCGTACGTCGTGTCGAAGAGCCTGCTCAGAGTTCGGTGCTGCGCCGGGTCGAACTCCCACATGTTGAAAGCCCGTTGTTGACACGGGAGGATCCGGCGGATGAGCATAACCTGGACTACGTTGACAAGTTTGAGCTTCTTGTCCACCAGGGTTTGGACGCATGTTTGGAGTCTGGTCAGCTCTCCTTCTTTACCCCATGACAGGCCCATCTCTTTCCAGGAGGTGAGCCGTGTGGGGGGTCCGGATCGGAACTCGGGGGCTGTGACCCATTCAGGGTCGCGCGGCTCGGTGATGTAAAACCACCCCGATTGCCACCCCTTTAGGGACTCCACGAAGGAGCCCTCGAGCCATAGGACGTTGGGCATCTTGCCCACCATGGCGCCTCCGCACTCCGCCTGGGTGCCGCGCACCACCTTCGGCTTGACATTGAAAGTATTGAGCCATAGGCCGAAATGGGGGCGGATGCTGAAGAAAGCCTCGCACACGACGATAAACGCCGAGATATTGAGGACAAAGTTCGGGGCCAGATCATGGAAATCCAGGCCATAGTAGAACATGAGTCCCCGGACAAATGGGTGGAGAGGGAAGCCCAGTCCACGGAGGAAATGGGGGAGGAACACCACCCTCTCATGGGGCCTAGGGGTGGGGATGAGCTGCCCCTCTTCGGGAAGCCAGTGCGCAATGTCGTTATACAAGTATCCGGCCTTCCTCAGTTTTTTGATGTGTCCCTCCGTGACGGAGGAGACCATCCACTTGCCTCCTGCTCCGGACATGACTGGAGAAGGTTGAGGTGGGGTGTGTGGACTTGGGCGCTGGAGCTCGAGTGCGCGGAAATGGATAGGCAAAGGAGGAAGAAGGCGTGGATGAAAAGGTGGATCCTTATCCCCTTATATGGGTGGACGCGACTATGCGCCCCCACCAGCCTGGTAAAACTCGCTTATCTCCCAAGCGCCGTAATCAATGGCGTGGTTGGGTTACCCACACCCGTATTGATGAGAATCCCGGAATAAGGGGACACGATCTCTGCTTTCACAAGACGTGCCAAGGAAACCGCCTCGCTAAACGCCCTGAGGTGGGACAGTAAAACGATTCAAATAAAGACTTGGCCGTGGTGTGATGTCACGCTACGGAATACGTCAGCAGATTAGATTTGTGTAAATATTATTCTCTCTATGGCAATATGTGGAAACTTATTTTGCAGAGCCGGACACTACCTTTGTGTTCAAAATCTTCTATGAAGTACTTGGAGGAGGAACCCGCCTTGCAATGCCGAAGACAATCTGCGCGCCGGACTCGTCGTCATTGAAGCCTGGTTCAGGGGCTACTGAGGGAGTCCTAGATTAGGGGGTATCAAGATAGCCGTACTATATTCGGCCGGACTCCTGGACTATGAAGATACAAGATTGAAGACTTCGTCACGTGTCCGGAAGGGACTTTCCTTGGCGTGGAAGGCAAGCTTGGCGATACGGATATGTAGATCTCCTACCATTGTAACCGACTCTGTGTAACCCTAGGCCTCTCCGTTGTCTATATAAACCGGAGGGTTTTAGTCCGTAGGACGAACAACAATCATACCATAGGCTAGCTTCTAGGGTTTAGCCTCTCTGATCTCATGGTAGATCTACTCTTGTACTACCCATATCATCAATATTAATAAAGCAGGACGTAGGGTTTTACCTCCATCAAGAGGGCCCGAACCTAGGTAAAACATTGTGTCCCCTGCCTCCTGTTACCATCCGCCTAGACGAACAGTTCGGGATCCCCTACCCGAGATCCGCCGGTTTTGTCACCGACAGTGGGTGTGTATCCAACTCGCTTGATTACGAAGACCTAGGGCATTTTGAGGAAGCCCATCATTGGAATATACAAGCCAAGTTCTATAATGAAAAATTCCCACTAGTATATGAAAGTGATAACATAGGAGACTCTCTATTATGAAGATCATGGTGCTACTTTGAAGCACAAGTGTGGTAAAAGGATAGTAGCATTGTCCCTTCTCTATTTTTCTCTCATATTTTTTTATTTGGGCCTCTTCCCTTTTTTATGGCCTCTTTTTTTATTTTATTTTTCGTCCGGAGTCTCATCCCGACTTGTGGGGGAATCATAGTCTCCATCATCCTTTCCTCACTTGGGACAATGCTCTAAAAATGATGATCATCACACTTTTATTTACTTACAACTCAACAATTACAACTCAATACTTAGAACAAATTATGACTCTATGTGAATGCCTCCAGCAGCATACCGGGATATGCAATGAATCAAGAGTGACATGTATGAAAGATTTATGGACGGTGGCCTTGCCACAAATACAATGTCAACTACATGATCATGAAAAGCAATATGACAATGATGGAGCGTGTCATAGTAAATGGAACGGTCGAAAGTTGCATGGCAATATATCTCAGAATGGCTATGGAAATGCCATGATAGGTAGGTATGGTGGCTGTTTTGAGGAATTTATATGGTGGGTGTATGATACCGGCGAAAGGTGCGCGGTATTAGAGAGGCTAGCAATGGTGGAAGGAAGAAAAGTGTGTATGATCCATGGACTCAACCTTATTCGTAAAGAACTCATATACTTATTGCAAAAATCTATAAGTTATCAAAGGAAAGTATTACGCGCATGCTCCTAGGGGGATATATTGGTAGGAAAAGACCATCGCTCGTCCCCGACCGCCACTCATAAGGAAGACAATCAATAAATAAATCATGCTCCGACTTCATCACATAACGGTTGACCATACGTGCATGCTACGGGAATCACAAACTTTAAGACAAGTATTTCTCAAATTCACAACTACTCAACTAGCATGACTCTAATATTACCATCTCCATATCTCAAAACTATTATCAAGTATCAAACTTCTCATAGTATTCAACACACTCATAAGAATTTTTTTATTAATCTTGAATGCCTAACATAATTAAAAAAAATACCATGCTGTTTTGTAGGACTCTCAAAATAATCTAAGTGAAGCCTGAGAGAACAATAGTTTCTATAAAAAAAATCCACCGACGTGCTCTAAAAGATATAAGTGAAGCACTAGAGCAAAAACTATATAGCTCAAAAGATATAAGTGAAGCACATAGAGTATTCTAAAAATTTCCGAACCATGTGTGTCTCTCTCAAAAGGTGTGTACAGCAAGTATGATTGTGTAAAATTAACAAATAAGGACTCAAATAATACAAGACACTCCAAGCAAAACACATATCATGTGGTGAATAAAAATATAGCTCCAAGTAAAGTTACCGATGGAAGTAGACGAAAGAGGGGATGCCTTCCGGGGCATACCCAAGCTTTGGCTTTTAGGTGTCCTTAGATTATCTTGGGGTGCCATGGGCATACCCAAGCTTAGGATCTTGCCACTCCTTGTTCCATAATCCATCAAATCTTTCACCCAAAACTTGAAAACTTCACAACACAAAACTTAAAGTAGAAAATCTCATGAGCTCCGTTAGCGAAAGAAAACAAAACACCACTTCAAGGTACTGCAATTAAGTCATTCTTTATTTTTATTGATGTTAAACCTACTGTATTCCAACTTCCCTATGGTTTATAAACTATTTTACTAGCCATAGAGTCATTAAAATAAGAAAACAACACACGAAAAACAGAATCTATCAAAAACAGAACAGTCTGTAGTAATATGTAGCTAACGCAAGATCTGGAACCCCAAAAATTCTAAACTAAATTGCTGGACGTGAGGAGTTTATCTATTAATCATCTGAAAAAAGAATTAACTAAATATCTCTTTCCAAATAAAAATGGCAGCAATTCTTGTGAGCGCTAAAGTTTCTGTTTTTTACAGCAAGATTAAAAAGACTTTCCCCAAGCTTTCCCAACGGTTCTACTTGGCAAAAACACTAATTAAACACAAAAAACACAACCAAAACAGAGGCTAGATAAATTATTTATTACTAAACAGGAGCAAAAAGCAAGGAATAAAAAAAAATTGGGTTGCCTCCCAACAAGCGCTATCGTTTAACACCCCTAGCTAGGCATAAAAAGCAAGGATAGATCTAGGTATTGCCATCTTTGGTTTTAGGGAAGAAAAGAGCAAACTTGCTATCTATGGAATTAATCTTTCTATTTTTATAAAGCGCATGGCTATTAATGGTAGAAGAAAGATTAAGTATGTTATGGAAATTTGTATCTAGGCTAGCCTTCATCTCTTTGATAGATTCGTTTTGGTAAGAGAGCAAAAGAGATGTAGATTCAACTTTCTCATTCATGGGGTGCCCAAATATGGTTTTCATCTTTTCATAAGTTTCTACGGCATCCCCTTCAAGAAAACCTTCTTCAAATATAGAATCTAAGACATGCTTAAAAGAAGAAGGTAGGGCAACATAAAATATTTTTAAGTAAATTTCAATTTGGTATTGAGGCACATAGCTAGCCCTGATCCTTAATAGTCTATCCCAAGCATCTTTCAAAGATTCATCAAGTAAATAACAAAAAATTCCGGAATCATCTTCATCAAAATTATTAAGATTCCCATTGATAACTCCGGCAGGTCTTTCCATAGCATATTTATTTACGAGTATAGCGAGAATAGAAGGATTGTCCAAGGTACTAAAACTCGGGAGAGAACTCCCAACTCTTTTTGATTTCGACATAGCGGAAGAAAGGTGAGCAGAAAAGAGAAGGTGAATAAAACGGCAAGGGTGAAGTGGGGGAGATGAAAACGAGAGGCAAATGGCAAATAATGTAATGCAGGAGATAAGGGTTTGTGATGGGTACTTGGTATGTCTTGACTTGTCTTGCGTGAACCTCCCCGGCAACGACACCAAAAATCCTTCTTGCTACCTCTTGAGCACTTGCGTTGGTTTTCCCTTGAAGAGGAAAGGGTGATGCAGCAAAGTAGCGTAAGTATTTCCCTCAGTTTTAAAGAACCAAGGTATCAATCTAGTAGGAGGCCACACACAAGTCCCTCGCACCTACACAAACAAATAAATCCTCACAACCAACGCGATAAGGGGTTGTCAATCCCTACACGGTCACTTACGAGAGTGAGATCTGATAGATATGATAAGATAATATTTTTGGTATTTTTATGATAAAGAGAAATAAAAGATGCAAAGTGAATTAAAAGGCAATAAAAATAACTAAGTGTTGGAAGATTAATATGATGGAAGATAGACCCGGGGACCACAGGTTTCACTAGTGGCTTCTCTCAAGAGCATAAGTATTCACGGTGGGTAAACAAATTACTGTTGAGCAATTGACAGAACTGAGCATAGTTATGAGAATATCTAGGTATGATCATGTATATAGGCATCACGTCCGAGACAAGTAGACCGACTCCTGCCTGCATCTACTACTATTACTCCACACATCGACCGCTATCCAGCATGCATCTAGAGTATTAAGTTCAAGAGAACAGATTAACGCTTTAAGCAAGATGACATGATGTAGAGGGATAAACTCATGCAATATGATATAAACCCCATCTTGTTATCCTCGATGGCAACAATACAATACGTGCCTTGCTGCCCCTACTGTCACTGGGAAAGGACACCGCAAGATTGAACCCAAAGCTAAGCACTTTTCCCACTGCAAGAAAGATCAATCTAGTAGGCCAAACCAAACTGATAATTCGAAGAGACTTGCAAAGATAACCAATCATACATAAAAGAATTCAGAGAATATTCAAATATTATTCATAGATAAACTTGATCATAAACCCACAATTCATCGATCTCAACAAACACACCGCAAAACAAGATTACATCGAATAAATCTCCACAAGAGAGGGGGGAACTTTGTATTGAGATCCAAAAAGAGAGAAGAAGCCATCTAGATAATAACTATGGACCCGAAGGTCTGAAGTAAACTACTCACACTTCATCGGAAGGGCTATGGTGTTGATGTAGAAGCCCTCCGTGATCGATGCCCCCTCTGACGGAGCTCCGGAAAAGGCCCCAAGATGGGATCTCGTGGATACAGAAAGTTACGGTGGTGGAATTAGGGTTTTGGCTTCGTATCTGGTAGTTTGGGGGTACGTAGGTATATATAGGAGGAAGGAGTACGTCGGTGGAGCAATAGGGGGCCCACGAGGGTGGAGGGCGCGCCCAGGGGGGTAGGCGCCCCCCCTACGCCGTGGCCTCCTGGTTGATGTCTTGACGTAGGGTCCAAGTCCTCTGGATCATGTTCGTTCCGAAAATCATGTTCCTGAAGGTTTCATTCCGTTTGGACTCCGTTTGATATTCTTTTTCCGCGAAACCCTAAAATAGGCAAAAAAGAACAATTCTGGGTTGGGCCTCCGGTTAATAGGTTAGTCCCAAAAATAATATAAAAGTGTATAATAAAGCCCAATAATGTCCAAAACAGAATATAATATAGCATGGAACAATAAAAAATTATAGATACGTTGGAGACGTATCAACTACCGCTCCGAAGAGCAGTACTACCGCATGCCCCAGAACAACAACACTAGGAATTCTTCTTTTTGCATAAACACGAAGGAACAGAGGATGCTCCATAGTGCTAAGGGAAAGGCGGTGCAAAAAGGAGTAAACGTGTACATGATGATTCCACCCAAACCTTTCCAATGCGGCCCCCTCTTAATAGTACGGCTTTCCTACGACTCAAATCCATCGAAAAGGGAACGTAGAAAAACGCCGTCTTGAATAATCTTCGAGGGGCACCAAACCGTCTTGTGCCTGGTAATGAAATATCTGAAATACTCAAGGTACACGATTAGTCCGCAAAATCATTGTCATCAATCACCAAAACACCTTAGGGATAATTATGCCCTTACAAATGGTATAGGTGCACTAGTTCCGCGAAGAGATGGTGATATAAGTGTAATATGGATGGTAGAAATATATTTTTATAATCTGAATAAATAAAAACAGCAAGGTATAAAATAGTAAACGGGCACAAAAACGATATTGCAATGCTTAAAAACAAGGCCTTGATGACCCACAAGTATAGGGGATCTATCGTAGTCCTTTCGATAAGTAAGAGTGTCCAACCCAATGAGGAGCAGAAGGAAATGATAAGCGGTTTCCAGCAAGGTATTCTCTGCAAGTACTGAAATAAGTGGTAACAGATAGTTTTGTGATAAGATAATTTGTAACGAGCAACAAGTAACAAAAGTAAATAAGGTGCAGCAAGGTGGCCCATTCCTTTTTGTAGCAAAGGACAAGCCTGGACAAACTCTTATATGATGTAAAGCACTCCCGAGGACATGTGGGAATATCGTCAAGCTAGTTTTCATCACGCTCATATGATTCGTGTTCGGTACTTTGATAATTTGGTATGTGGGTGGACCGGTGCTTGGGTACTGCCCTTACTTGGACAAGCATCCCACTTATGATTAACCTCTATTGCAAGCATCCGCAACTACAACGAAAGTATTAAGGTAAACCTAACCATAGCATGAAACATATGGATCCAAATCAGCCCCTTACGAAGCAACGCATAAACTAGGGTTTAAGCTTCTGTCACTCTAGCAACCCATCATCTACTTATTACTTCCCAATGCCTTCCTCTAGGCCCAAATAATGGTGAAGTGTCATGTAGTCGACGTTCACATAACACCACTAGAGGAGAGACAACATACATCTCATCAAAATATCGAACGAATACCAAATTCACATGACTACTAATAGCAAGACTTCTCCCATGTCCTCAGGAACAAAAGTAACTACTCACAAAGCATAAACATGTTCATAATCAGAGGGGTATTAATATGCATACAGGATCTGAACATATGATCTTCCACCAAATAAACCAACTAGCATCAACTACAAGGAGTAATTAACACTACTAGCAACCTACTAGCACCAATCCCGGACTTGGAGACAAGAATTGGATACAAGAGATGAACTAGGGTTTTGAGAGGAGATGGTGCTGATGAAGATGTTGATGGAGTTTGCCCTCTCCTGATGAGAGGTGATGACGATGGCGATGATTTCCCCCTACGGGAGGGAAGTTTCCCCGGCAGAACAGCTCCGCCCGAGCCCTAGATTGGTTCCACCAAGGTTCCGCCTTGTGGCGGCGAAGTTTCGTCCGAGAAGATGGCTTATGATTTTTTCCCATCGAAAGACTCCATATAGCAGAAGATGGCCACCGGAGGGCCACCAGGGGGCCCACGAGGTAGGGGGGCGCGCCCCCCACCCTCGTGGGCAGGGTGTGCCCCCCTGGTGAAGTTCTTGCTCTCAGTATTTTTTATATATTTGGAAAACATCTTCCATGAAGTTACAGGACTTTTGGAGTTGTGCAGAATAGGTCTCTAATATTTGCTCCTTTTCCAGCCCAGAATCCCAGCCGCTGGCATTCTCCCTCTTTCTGTAAACCTTGTAAAATAAGAGAGAATAGGCATAAGTATTGTGACATAATGTGTAATAACAGCCCATAATGCAACAAATATCGATATAAAAGGATGATGCAAAATGGACGTATCAGGCCTAGGGTCCGCACTTTCACTAGTGCAATCTCTCAACAATGCTAATATAATTGGATCATATAACCGCCCCTCAACGTGCAACAAAGAATCACTCCAAAGTTCCTATCTAGCAGAGAACATAAGATGGAATTGTTTGTAGGGTATGAAACCACCTCAAAGCTATTCTTTCCGATCAATCTATCCTAGAGTTCGTACTAAAATAACACGAAGCTATTCTTTCCGATCGATCAAACCAATAGTTCATACTAAAATAACACCAAAGCAAATTCAGATTCATAATATTCAATCCTACACAAAGAACTTCAAAGAGTGCCCCATGATTTCTACCGGAGAAACAAAGACAAGAACGTGCATGAACCCCTATGCATAGTTTACCCAATGTCATCTCGGGAATCCGTGAGTTGAGTGCCAAAACATATGTCAAGTGAATCAATACAATACCCCATTGTCACCACGAGTATTCAATTGCAAGACATATATCAAGTGTTCTCAAATCCATAAAAGTATTTAATCCGATAACAACGAAATCTCAAAGGGAAAAGATCAATTCATCACAACAATATAGAGAGGGGATTCAGGGGAAAACACCACATGATCCGACTATATTAACAAAGCTTGCGATACATCAAGATCGTGACATCTCAAGAACATGAGAGAGAAAGATTAAACACATAGCTACTGGTACAAACCCTCAGCCCCGAAGGTGGACTACTCCCTCCTCATCGTGGTGGCCGCCGGGACGAAGATGGCCATCAGAGATGATTCCCCCCTCTCGCAGGGTGCCAGAAAGGGTCTAGATTGGTTTTCGGGGGCTACAGAGCCTTGCGGCGGTGGAACATCTGATCTAGGTTAACCCCGAGGGTTTTTGGAATATTTGGGATTTTATAGGGCAAAGAGGGGTGCGAGAGGCCACTGAGGTGGGCACAACCCACCTGTGCGTGCCTGGCCCCCCAGGCGCGCCCTGGTGGGTTGTGCCCCCCTCGGGGTACCCCCCAGGTGCTGCTATGGCCCATTGGTGGTCTTCTGGTCCATAAAAATCCACAAAAAGTTCCGCGGTGTTTGGACTCCGTTTGATATTGATTTCCTGCGATGTAAAAAACATGCAAAAACAACAACTGGCGCTTGGCACTATGTCAATAGGTTAGTACCAAAATGATATAAAATGACTATAAAATGATTATAAAACATCCAAGAATGATAATATAACAGCATGGAACAATAAAAAGTTATAGATACGTTCGAGACATATCACCTCTAGAGAACTCTATTGGCAGCTGGGAAGACTTGGAGCATGCTTTTCGAGACAACTTCCATGGTACTTGTGTCCGGCCACCGGACGCTGATGACCTTAGTCACATAGTCCAGCAACCCAGAGAGTCAGCCCACAAACTCTGGACTCGATTCTTAATTAAAAAGAACCAAATCGTCGACTGTCCGGACGCCGAAGCCTTAGCGGCCTTCAAACACAGCGTCTGTGACGAATGGCTCGCCCGGCACCTCGATCAGGAAAAGCTGAAGACTATAGTAGCTCTTACCGCACTCTTGACCCGCTTTTGCGCGGGCGAAGATAGCTGGTTGGCTCGTAGAAGCAAAAATACCAGCAACCCTGGCACCTCTGAAGCCAGGGATAGCAATGGAAGGCCACGATGCAACAAAAACAAGCGTCAGAAAAACAATGAAGAAACCGAGGATACGACGGTCAATGCCGGATTCAGTGGCTCTAAACCCGGTCAGCGGAAGAAGCCATTCAAAGGATGCTAGACAGGCCTTGCCAGATTCATGGCACCCCCGACAAGCCTGCCAACTACTCCAACAGAAACTGCTCAGTTTTTAAACAGGCTAGTAAGTTAAATACCGAATACAAGGGGAAAGGGCCTCAAAGCGAGGACGATGATGAGCCCCGTCCATTGAATACAGGGGGACATAAGAAATTCCCCCCTGAGGTGAAAATAGTGAACATGATATATGTCACACATATCCCCAAGAGGGAGCGCAAGCGCGCACTAAGGGACGTCTACAATGTAGAGCCTGTCGCCCCAAAATTCAACCCATGGTCGGCTTGTCCGATCTCCTTCGACCATAGGGACCACCCAAGTAGTATCCGTCACGGAGGTTCGGCGGCCCTGGTACTCGACCCAATCATTGATGGATACCATCTCACACGAGTCCTTATGGACGGCGGCAACAGTCTTAACCTGATTTATCAAGACACTATCCGTAAAATGGGTATTGACCCGTCAAGAATCAAGCCTAGTAACACCGCCTTTAAAGGAGTGATACCCAGCGTAGAGGCCCGCTGCACGGGCTCATTAACATTGGAAGTAGTCTTTGGTTCGTCGAATAACTTCCGAAGCGAAGAGTTGATCTTCAACATTGTCCCCTTTCGCAGTGGTTATCACGCGCTGCTCGGACGAACTTCATTCACCCGTTTCAATGCAATCCGCACTATGCTTATTTAAAGCTCAAAATTCTTGGACCACGCAACGTTATCATAGTCAAAGGAAATATGGAGTGCTCCCTCCGTACCGAGGTGCACACCGCGGCCCTTGCAGCCGAGGTGCAGAGCGGCCTCATCAAGCCGAACAATTCATCGATCATTAAGACCCCGAACCCTGCTAAGCGAGTCCGGCCTATTCTGCAGAACGACAGCTCGGTGGATCTAGAGCTTTACTAGCAGTTTTGCCTCCGCCGATCGCCCCATAAAACCGCGGCATACGTACCGCGCGTGCATAATTACGCACTTAAAATACCTTGGGCAGCGACGGAGGCACACTGCGGAAAAGGTCTATAATACGGCTTGACCCTATTCAGATCTTAACCTTTTCTCTTTCTTTCTTTTTTCCCTCTCTCATACTACAGGTTCATTAAAGACATAGCTACCACATGGTCGTGCAAGGCTCTTTTTCAGGCCCCCTTTCGTATAGATGACCATCGACTTCTCCTCTCAAAGGATTTTTTACCAAGGAGAAACGGCGCAGACGTGTAGTAGGGCATCAAAGGGATCTTCAAGACTACCTTTTCTTTTTAGGCCCTATATACAGCTTCCCCTTGTGCACAAATTCTCGGCATGTAAAATAGCCTTGAGGTTCACGGCATTATCTGTAATAGCACGTCTTGACGTATTAATCAGAACATAAAGGAAATAGTTGATCACCAACCCCTGTTCGGTATTGGTTTATTTTACCATCTGTATTCCCACCTGGCTTCAGATTGCCACATATGCCTTGGTCCGGCCTAAATGCCGGGGGTTCTATGCGGCCATGAATATTTTCAAAAGTCTGAACACCTATAGGGTATTCTTTGGCGTCCTGAATATTGCATTATATGCATCAGCTCTAAATCGTGTCTTTAGTCTATAGTTGGGTTGCCCGGCTCATGTGATTACCACCTTACGTTCCGCTAGTTCGGCTAAGGTAGTAAAGGGAGAACTACTGCGATTGTGTTTCTGGTTCGTCCGGTCAAACACCTCAATAGAGAAAGTCGAAAACTGACTGTCATGATATGGCGAGAGCTGGTCGGTGATTCAGTGACTTACTAGAAATCGTTAATGATTTAATCTGTATTCTACGAGGGGCTGATCTTCGCCCAGTCATGCGAAAAAGGCATCCTCGTTCGGACTACCGCATACGCACCAGGGGCTAGTACTTAGCCCCACTGTCAAACTCCTATGGCTAAGTGAAAGTAATAAAGCCGCATAGTCCGATTGCCTGGTTTACTACGCGGACACCTCCTTTACGGACCAATACGTTGCATGAACTGTGATCATGCGCTATACCGTACACCCCTGTAGCATCTACGTGGGGGCTAAAGCCGACGACTGACAAACTTTCAGAATTAAAATGACCGCACAGGAGGAAAATAACTCAATATAAAGGCATAAATATATTACAAGCCTTGATTCACAAAACAAAGTTCTGACAACCCAGGTAGATTTAGTCAAACATAACGCCCTTTGAGCATTGGCCCTCTACTATTCGGGCACCCTCTAGGACATCTTCAAAGTATGTCTCTGGCCTGCGGTGGTCCTTGCCTTCGGGCGGGCCTGCGGTCGCCATGTCGATGGCCTTCATCTTTGCCCAGTGCATCTTGACATGGGCAAAGGGCATCCGCGCACCCTCTATGCACGCTGAGCGCTTCACAGCCTCAACTCGGGGCAGCGCATCAACGAGTCGCCTCACCAAGACAAAGTAGCTGCTAGGAATTGGTTTGTCTAGCCAAAGCCGGACTATGAGATCCTTCATGGCCAAGCCGGACATCCTATGCAACTCCGATAGTTGCTTCATCTGGTTGTTCAGCAGCGTCGGATGCTCCGGCACCAGGAATTGTGACCAGAACAACTTCTCTGTTGAGTTCCCGTCCTAGGCTCGGAAGAATTGAGCGACGTCGGCGACACTCCTCGGAAGATCCGCAAAGGTGTCTGGAGAACTCCACAGTCGAGTGAGCAAGGCATATCTTTGACCCCAAATATACTCTACAAGAGAAAGTGCTTACCAGCCGCTATCTGTTTGGCCTGTCGGATCTCTTCACGAGCACTCCAGGACTCGGTCTGCGCCTCTTTAGCATCTTGGAGGGCTTTGGCAAGTTCGGTCGCTTGGGCCGAAGTCCTCTCCTCCTGGGCCTCGCACTTCCTGATGGTGTCCTTTAGCTCTTGCTCTACTTCGCCTACCCTCTCTTCGTGCTGGAGGCGGGCGACCTGTTCGGTCTTTAGTTCTGCAGCCGCTTTGTCAGCGGTGCTTTATTCGCATTCGCCTCCTCCTCAGCCTGGGCAAGGGTGTTCTTGAGGGTCTCGACCTCGGCCGCACCAACTGCACTCATAATCACAACTATACATGAATTAAACTCCGAATTTGCATATCACTTCAGATATATGATCAAACTCTTTAAAATATACGCACACCTTGAGTCTCATCAGACCGCTTGTTAATGCGGTCGATTTCATCATCGGCCAACTTCAGTTTCCGATTAAGCTCGGAAACTTCGGCGGCCTGGGTGGTTGCTGCCAACAGGGAAGCCTGTTATAGAATAGAAAAGTACGTCACCTCTTCCGAATACTATGTGATCTTCTGTCCATATTTTAAAAAACCAGACAGAGTATCAGGGGCTGCTATCTATACATAGTATAGTCCTTTATAAGAAAGCATCTAGAGCATTACGTCGTATACCTCGACGCCTGTCAGTAGGCTAGTGAAGGCTTCATTCAGCCCGCTCTTGGCGGACTGAACCTTCTCTACCACCACACCCATCAGGGTGTGGTGCTCCTCCATGATGGAAGCACGTTGTAGTGCTTCCACAAGAGTATTCGGCGCCTCCAGATTAGTGGAGGACACCGTCGGAGCTGATGCACCCTCTCCTTCAAAGGGGGTTGCTCGCCCGATTCCGGAGCCACGCTGGTCTCCAGAATGATGTCCGGCAGGGGGCAGGATTGATCAGGGCCCCTGCCGTCGGTCGCCATGGGGGTCGGACCCCCCATATCTGGAGAAGCCAAGGTATCACCCTCGGGCACTGTCGGTGTCAAAACCGGCGGATCTCGGGTAGGGGGTCCCGAACTGTGCGTCTAGGCCGGATGGTAACAGGAGGCAAGGGACACGAAGTTTTACCCAGGTTCGGGGCCTCTCGATGGAGGTAAAACCCTACGTCCTGCTTGATTAATATTGATGATATGGGTAGTACAAGAGTAGATCTACCATGAGATCGGAGAGGCTAAACCCTAGAAGCTAGCCTATGGTATGATTGTTGTTCTGTATGTTGTCCTACGGACTAAAACCCTCCGGTTTATATAGACACCGGAGAGGGTTAGGGTTACACAAAGTCGGTTACAATGGTAGGAGATCTGCATATCCGTATCGCCAAGCTTGCCTTCCACGCCAAGGAAAGTCCCTTCCGGACACGGGACAAAGTCTTCAATCTTGTATCTTCATAGTCCAGGAGTCTGACTGAAGGTATAGTCCGGCCATCCGCACCCCCTAATCCAGGACTCCCTCAGTAGCCCCTGAACCAGGCTTCAATGATGACGAGTCCGGCGCGCAGATTGTCTTCGGCATTGCAAGGCGGGTTCCTCCTCCAAGTACTTCATAGAAGATTTTGAACACAAAGATAGTGTCCGGCTCTACAAAATAAGTTTCCACATATTGCCATAGAGAGAATAATATTTACACAAATCTAATCTGCTGACGTATTCCGTAGTGTAACACACCACGGCCAAGCCTTTATCCGAGTCGTTTCATTATCCCACCTCAGCGCGTCATGCGAGGCGGTTTCCTTGGCACGCCTTGTTAAAGCAGAGATCGTGTCCCCTTATTCCAGAATTCTCATCAATACGGGCGTGGGTAACCCAACCACGCCATTGATTACGGCGCTTGGAGATAAGCGAGTTTTACCAGGCTGGTGGGGACACGCAGTTGCATCCACCCATATAAGGGGATAAGGATCCACCTTTTCACCTATGCCTTCTTCCTCCCTTGCTTATCCATTCTCGCGCACTCGAGCTCCAGCGCCCAAGTCCGCACTCCCCACCTCAACCTTCTCCAGCCATGTCTAGAGCGGGAGGCAAGTGGATGGTCTCCTCCATCACGGAGGGACACATCAAAAAACTGAGGAATGCCGGATACTTGTCTAACGACATTGCTACCGGCTTCCCGAGAAGGGGCAGCTCATCCCCACCCCTAGGCCCCATGAGAGGGTGGTGTTCCTCCCCCATTTCCTCGGCGGCTGGGCTTCCCTCTTCACCCATTTGTCCGGGGGCTCATGTTCTACAATGGCCTAGATTTCCACGATCTGGCCCCGAACTTTGTCCTCAACATCTCGGCGTTTATCGTTGTGTGCGAGGCTTTCCTCCGCATCCGCCCCCATTTCGGCCTATGGCTCAAGACTTTCAATGTCAAGCCGAAGGTGGTGCGCGGCAACCAGGCGGAGTGCGGAGGCGCCATGGTGGGCAAGATGGCCAACGTCTTATGGCTCGAGGGATCCTTTGTGGAGACCATGAAGGGGTGGCAATCGGGGTGGTTTTACATCACCGAGCCGTGCGAACCCGAATGGGTCGCAGCCCCCGAGTTTCGATCTAGACCCCCTACGCGGCTCACCTCCTGGAAGGAGACGGGCCTGTCGTGGGGTAAAAAAGGAGAGATGACCGGACTCCAAACATGCGTCCAAACCCTGGTGGACAAGAAGCTCAAACTTGTCAACGTAGTCCAGGTTATGCTCATCTGCTTGATCCTGCCGTGTCAACAACGGGCATTCAACCTATGGGAGTTCGACCCGGCACGGCACCAAACTCTGAGCAGGCTCTTCGACACGACGTACGAAGATGCCTGGAAGGTGCTTTTCAAGGGCGCCGAGGCCCCCACATCCGCTATCGAGGATCGCGGATTCAGTATGCAGTGTCACGCTCATGCGGTAAGCTGTTTTTTCCTTTTACAGGGTATCAATTTTTCATAGTTTGACTCCATGCGGGATCTAAGCTCCCTTACCTTTGACAGGATTGGCAGGTGACGTCCAGACAGATCAACTGTCCGGCTCCTTTGCCCGAAGGCCCAGCGGACGCTCGCTTGGCGAAGCTGCTGGTTCTGGCACCCTATGTGGTGCCGGAGAAGAAGGCCGCGAAAAAGGCCACGGGGACTCGAAAGAGTGCCCGGCGCCAGGAGGTGTCGGATCCATCATCCGACGGTTCCGAGGCGCATTCCTCCCGTGAAGACGAGGAGGAAGAAGAGACCTCTCCCCCTCCAGCGGGAGGAGAGAAGAAAAGGAAGGCCGGAGGGTCCAAGAAGGGGAAAACCCCTCCTCCAGACTACTCCACCGACGCCGACGACGGCGGAGAGGAGTGGCCGCCTAGGGCCAAGCCCCTGGCAAAATCGTAAGTATCCGGATACCGGAGTAATTCATAGTATTCGTTTATTGCCCAGCTTTCCCTTATGTCGAATATGTTTATGCAGCCCACCCAAAGACCGGCTCGACGTGTCATCGAGCGGCTCACTGGACTCGTCGGATGTGAACTCGCTTCCGACGGCTTCCTCCCCCCCGCCCTACAGGCGACACCGAAGTGTTGTCCCAACAGGTTCCAAGCCGGGAGGAGGTGGTCCTGGAGGCGCCGCAAGGCGACCTCCCAGACTCCAGGAGTAAAGGGGATGAAACCCCCAGGGCTCCAAGTCCAGCTCTAGGCCGGACACCGCTCCGGAACCTTCAAAGGTTCCAGAGTCCGGTGGGGGACCTCCTTCCAAGAGGAGCAAGCCCACCGTGCCGGTGACCCCCGTCCAACCGGAGGTGCCGGACAATCTGTTGGAGGTGCTCCAAGGCGCCTCCATCGACGAGGAGCACCACACCATTATGAGTGCGGTGGTCCAGAAGGTTCAGTCCGCCAAGAGCGGACTGACTTAAGCTTGTACTAGCCTTTTAACAGGCCTTGAGGTAAGTAAAAAATGTGTAAATAATATTACCGCATAGACAGTAGCCCCTGATGCTCTGTTTGGTGTTCGGGAAGAAAAGTCGAATAGAGGATCAAATAAAATTCGCAGGAGTCTAACAAAAAGGAGTCAAGATGCGTATGCAGGCTTCTCTGCTTGCGTCCGCCGCACTGACTGCGGAAGTGGACACGCTAAAGCAGAACCTCGAGCGGTCCGAGCAAGAGCTCGGACGTGCCAAGAAGCTGCTCGAGGACAATGAAGGTAAGAAATACCTTGTTTAAATATATATAAAGAGGTGAAATTGCAAAAAATGGCAGGATTATCGTGGCTATTGTAGGGGCCACGTCTGAGGTGGCGACCCTTAAGCAAGCGCTGGTCGAGGCCGAGAAGAGGGCGGCCACGGAGCGCACCAAGCGGGAGAAGTATGAGGCCGAGGTTGGCAAGGTACGGCAAGAGCTCCAGGCTCTCATGGAAAAACATGAGAGTTTGGAGCTTGACTCAAAGACGCGAGCGTCTGAGCTCGCGGTGGCTATTGAAAATGCCAAGTCTGCCAAGGCCGAATCCCAGAAGACCCTCCAGGAGTTGGATGAGGTGAAGAAGATAGCGGCGGGTAAGGCATTCTTTATGCAAAGCAAACACATAAAAGTGAGTTACTTGTTACTTACCCGAATCCGGAGCTCTCCAGGAGCATTCGCAGATCTTCCCCGGAGTGTGTCCGATGCCGCCGCATTCTATCGAGCCGAGGAGGGCAGTTCGACAGAGAAGGTGTTCTGGTGTCAGTATGCTGAGGCCGGACACCCCGTGCCCCTGAGCGACCAGCTAAAGCAACTGGTCGAGCTCCACAAGGCGACCGAACAGGCCATGAAGGGCCTCATAGTTCGGCTATGGCCTGGAGGGGCTCTGCCTGGGAGCTATTTCGGGCTGGTGCGGCGGCTGGTGGAGGCCTGTCCAAGGCTCGAAGTCATCAAGCGCTCCATCTGCGTTGAAGGTGCCCGTAGGGCCCTTGCCCGTGCTAAGGTGCATTAGGGCAAGCTGGATGCTGAGAAGCTTGTGAAGGACGGGCCACCGCCGGGGAAAGAGCATCGCAAGCCCGAGAATTATTATAAGGATGTTCTGAAGGGTGCCTGCCTTGTGCCGGATGAATGTTCTAGGGATGTAATTTTTGAGTGAAAGTTGCTCGTTTTGTCCCGTGCGCTGAAAACTTGTTCATATGCGCTAAGCAATGCTGTTGGAATTTAAAATATTACCTTCTGTGCGGTTGTTTATCAATTTTGAGAGATGGCGAGTCGTCGGCTTCTGCCCTCGTGCCGCTAGTGCTGGGGTGTTCTGGGATAAACCTGAGCGCTCTTTTTCCCATGTTTGGGTCCTTCGAGGGAGGCGCTCAGCCCAACGAACAAGGCAATCAGACTATAATGCGTGAACACTCTCACTTAGCCATAGAATTCTATAATTTTAAATTTCGGCGAAGCCCCTAGTATTCGAAAGACCGAGTTCGGGGCGCTATCCACGCCTTGGCCGGACAGAGCTGGCTCCTCGCTCTAAGCGGCATAAGTCTTTAGGGTCTCGAAAAACCTCTCGAACAGCGACCAGCTCTCGCTTCATCATGACAGTCAGTTTTACCTTTCTCCACTGAGGTGCTCGACCCAGCTCAACTGGGGCACAATCGCAGTGGTTCTCCTAGTGCTACCTTAGCCGATATAGCGAAACGTAAGGCACCAAAACATAGGAGCCGGGAAAACCCAACTATTGACCCAAGACATGATTCGGAGCCGATGCATATAATGCTATAAGTTCGGGGTGCCGCACTTGTTAAAGTGTTCGGACTTCTCACACCATATTGAGGGGTACTAAAGCCCCTGGTGTATTTTGGTCGTAGCAAAGTGTACGGATGCAACATGTCGTTAAGGAACATATATTAAAAAAGGAGTAATGCAAAAATAGACAAAAGCTATGCATTGTTTATTAAAGAGGGTTGCGATCAAAGCAGAACGATACAAATAATGCGATAAGCAAAAGGTTGGACTATTTAACGTGTCCGTTCCAGGGGCAAGCTGCGGAATAGTATGTGAAACAGGTATACTGCTCGTGATAGAGACCACCTGGGAGTTCCGTAATGCGGCGTGGCTTGTTTGCTTCCCTGGTTCTTGCATCGTTTGTTCGGCAATTGAACTACCGAACGGGCCTTCCGAAGAGTGGAGTCCTGAAAGTAAGAGAAAATCAAAAAATCGGCAGCCCCTGGTGCGGTTTAAGCCGTGTTTCGGGCATGCCGTGATGGTGCCCCTCCCCCTATACCCATGGTATTTCTAGAGCGTAGTTATGTACGCGAAGTACTGGTATCGCATTTTTGCGAGGGCTGGGGTTGGGGCCGCATTGCTACGCCTGCTCGGGTCGTGCCAGGCAGTCTTGTTGTAGGTTACTCCAGGCGCGCTTGACGGTGTGCGGTCGTTTAATGGCCGAACTGGAGAACTGCCTGGAGAGGCTGCTTTGTACTTCTGCTGCAAGGGCCGCCGTGTGCTCATTCGGAGGGAGCGTTCGGTGTTTCCATTGACCGTAATTACTCCTCGAGGGCCTGGCATTTTGAGCTTAAGTTATGCGTAGTGCGGTACCGCATTGAACTTGGCGAATGCGGTTCGCCCGAGAAGTGCGTGATAGCCACTGCAGAATGGGACTATGTCGAAGATTAACTCCTCACTTCGGAAATTATCCGGAGATCCGAAGACCAATTCAAGTGTGACTGAGCCTGTACAGTTGGCTACACCTGGTATTACGCCTTTAAAGGTTGTTTTGGTGGGCTTAATCCTCGAGGGATATATGCCCATTTTCCGCATTGTGTCCTGGTAAAGCAGGTTCAGGCTGCTGCCGCTGTCCATAAGGACTCTAGTGAGATGAAATCCGTCAATAATTGGGTCTAGAACCAATGCGGCGAATCCGCCATGACGGATGCTAGTGGGATGGTCCCTTCGATCAAAGGTGATCGGGCAGGAGGACCATGGGTTGAACTTTGGGGCGACTGGCTCTACCGCGTATACGTCCCTTAACGCGCGCTTCCGCTCCCTTTTGGGGACGTGGGTTGCGTATGTCATGTTCACCGTCCGCACTTGTGGGGGGAAAACCCTTCTGTCCACTGTTGTTCGGCGGACGGGGCTCCTCGTCGTCATCGCTATGCAGCCCCTTGTCTTCATTTTTGGCGTTTAACTTGCCTGCCTGCTTGAACACCCAACAATCCCTGTTGGTGTGATTGGCTGGCTTTTCGGGGGTGCCATGTATCTGGCACAAGCGGTCGAGTATTCGGTCCAAACTGGACGGGCCCCTAGGATTCCTTTTGAATGGCTTTTTCCGCTGACCGGATTTAGAGCCTCTGAATTCGGCATTAACTGCTGTATCCTCAGCATTGTCGCCGTTAATGCGGCGCTTCTGCTTGTTGCGACGCGACCTGCCACTACTGTCCCTGGTATCCGAATTACCAGGGTTCTTGGTCATATAGTTGCTACGAGCAAGCCAGCTGTCTTCTCCCGCACAAAGGCGGGTCATGAGTGTCGTGAGTGCTACCATAGACTTCGGCTTTTCCTGTCCAAGGTGCCGGGCAAGCCACTGGTCACGGATATTGTGCTTGAAGGTTGCTAGGGCCTCAGCGTCCGGACAGTCGACTATTTGATTTTTCTTTGTTAGGAACCGTGTCCAGAATTGCCTGGCCGATTCCTCTGGCTGCTGAATTACGTGACTTAGGTCATCGGCGTCTGGGGGTCGCACATAAGTTCCCTAGAAATTGTCAAGGAATGCGGCTTCTAGGTCCTCCCAACAACTGATTGATCCTGTTGGCAAGCTGTTAAGCCAATGCCGAGCTGGTCCTTTAAGCTTGAGTGGGAGGTATTTGATGGCGTGGAAATCATCGCCGCGGGCCATGTGGATATGAAGGAGATAATCCTCGATCCATACCGCAGGATCTGTTGTGCCATCATATGATTCGATATTTACGGGTTTGAAACCCTCGGCGATTTGATGATCCATTATTTCGTCTGTGAAGCATATTGGGTGTGCGGCACCTCTGTACTGGGCTATATCACGACGTAGCTCCAATGAGCTTTGTCTATTGTGTTCGGCCCTGCCGAATTTGTGGCCAGCATGACGGTTACCGTCTCGAGCCGTGGGGCGCCCACGCGATCCATAGATCAATCTTGTTTGCCTTGCCTTGTCCTCTAACATATCTCGTAAGTCCGTCGCATATTCCCGTGCCTTGGTACGGGGTGCGGCTGGAGTGGAGGGCCGAGAGGCCTCTCTGTCGTGGCACGAGGTGGCCGGTCGGCCGCATCAAGTGCTTCCTCCTCTAGTCGGGGTAGCAACCTGCGCTTTGGGTAGCTCTTGGAGGGGCGTTCGAGTTTATGCTCTTCGGCCGCAAGGACTTCAGTCCATCTGTCGACTAGCAAATCTTGATCAGCTCTAAGCTGTTGCTGTTTTTTCTTGAGGCTTCTTGCCATGGCCATAAGCCTGCGTTGAAAACGCTCTTGCTCGACGGGATCCTCTGGCACGATGAATTCGTCGTCGTCGAGGCTTGCCTCGTCTTCGGAGGGAGGCATATAATTATCGTCCTCGACCTCTCTGTCTGCCGCTCTCTCATGAGGGCTGGTTTCTCCATCCTCCTGTGCTAAATCTTGCTGGACGGGGTTTTCTTCGGCACTTTCCGGAGTATTATTATCTCCCGTGCTGGAATCACCGTATTTGTTTTGGTAGGATTTTGAGCGGCGCCGCTGACGCCGGCGCTTAGGCTGTTTCTTGGAGGGGTCATCCTCCGCTATTCCATCACCATCTCCTTCTTTTGGGGTGTCCACCATGTATATGTCATATGACGAGGTGGCTTTCCAGGGCCTGATAGGCGCTGGTTCTTCATCGTCTCCTTCATCGGCGTCCATATCGTCGATGTCTTCGGAGTCGAAGTCGAGCATGTCGGTTAAGTCGTCGACAGTGGCTACAAAGTGGGTGGTGGGTGGGCTTTGAATTTCTTCATCGTCCGAATCCCAACCTTGCTGACCGTAGTTCGGCCAGGGCTCTCCTGATAAAGAGAGAGACCTCAGTGTCTTCAGAATATCGCCGAAAGGCGAGTGCTGAAAGATGTCCGCGGCAGTAAACTCCATAATCGGCGCCCAATCGGATTCGATCGGCAGGGGTGCGGAGGGTTCGGAGTCCGGAGAGGAGTCCGGCTGCTTGGAGTCACGAGTCTCGCAGAGTGCGGGGCTGGTGTTCGGCTCGATCACCGTTGGGATCGCAGCTCCCGAGGCGGCGTCCAACCACCCATCCTCGATCGACGCAGTTGGCTCCGAATTAAGGGTCGAAGCCGATGCGGGTGCGGCCTCCAGGGCACTGTTCGGCGGCAGAGCTAGATCATGCTCGTCGTGACAGTGCGGCATGCTCGGCAGTGGCTCGAATCCGTCGAAGATCAAGTCCCCGCGGATGTCAGCCGTGTAGTTTAAACTTCCAAATCTGACCTGACGGCCAGGGGCATAGCTTTCGATCTGCTCCAGATGGCCAAGTGAATTGGCCCGCAGTGCGAAGCCGCCGAAGACGAAGATCTGTCCAGGGAGGAGGGTCTCACCCTGGACTGCATCGCTATTGATGATCGTAGGAGCCATCAAGCCTAACGGTGACGACACAGAGGAACTCTCAATGAAAGCACCAATGTCGGTGTCAAAACCGGCGGATCTCGGGTAGGGAGTCCCGAACTGTGCGTCTAGGCCGGATGGTAACAGGAGGCAAGGGACACGAAGTTTTACCCAGGTTCGGGCCCTCTTGATGGAGGTAAAACCCTACGTCCTGCTTGATTAATATTGATGATATGGGTAGTACAAGAGTAGATCTACCACGAGATCGGAGAGGCTAAACCCTAGAAGCTAGCCTATGGTATGATTGTTGTTCTGTATGTTGTCCTATGGACTAAAACCCTCCGGTTTATATAGACACCGGAGAGGGTTAGGTTTACACAAAGTCGGTTATAATGGTAGGGGATCTGCATATCCGTATCGCCAAGCTTGCCTTCCACGTCAAGGAAAGTCCCTTCCGGACACGGGACGAAGTCTTCAATCTTGTATCTTCATAGTCCAGGAGTCCGACTGAAGGTATAGTCCGGCCATCCGGACACCCCCTAATCCAGGACTCCCTCAGGCACCTTCTCGGAAGCCTTGCTCGCCCCTCCACGGCCAGGAGAGGTCCTTCGGGACAACACCTCGGTGTCGTCCGGGATGATTGGCGAAGGGCTCGCGGTGGCATCTCGCTCTCTGCCATCTCGGGCGGCAGAGAACTCCCCTGAGATAGTGAAGGGTTGGGGAGGTCGCGAGCAGGGCTGAAAGACACACAGTGTAATATGTTATATTATAAAAACATAGAGGACTGAAGATAAATGATAGAACCTTTGGTACTTATGATTCGGCCAGGGGCTTTACCCTGGGAAGCCTCTTGGGGATGGGTTTGGCTTCCGAATCCGAACCATCTGAGAGAGCCATCTTTCCCCTCTTGGGCGCCTGCTCCTCCGGGTCTGTGGAGGCTGCCCTCTTCTTCTTCCTCCCCCTAATAGGGGAGTCACTTTCTGCTTCCTCCTCTTCTTCCTCATCTCCCTCGTGGGAGGAGGGGGCTTCGGTCTTTCCGGACACTATGTCCGAAGGACCCTTGTGGCGAAGGCTGCCTTTGGCCTGCTTGACCTTCTTCTTCTTGGCCTTCTTCTCCGGCGCCTGATAGGGCTCTGGAACCAGCATCTTTGTCAGCTAGGGTGTGGCCGGGTCCTCGGGCAGTGGTGCCGGACACTTAGGGCCAGTTCTTTTGGCAGCTTAAAAAATAAGCCGCCTCCTCCCCAGCTTTTGCCATAAGCCGTTTCTTTTATTCATTGGGGCTCCTAAACTAGTTATGGAATAACTAATTTAAAAGTGTCAACAAATTTTGGGGGCGGCTTATTTTTTAAGCTGGGGAGAGGCAGCTTATTTTTTAAGCCGCCCAAAAGAATTGGCCCTTAATCCGATCCGCCTTGGCTATCCAGCCCTGTACAAAGGATGGTAAACTCATTATATCTAAAACCTTATTGATCGAATAGATGTTCGGGAAAAGCATACTTACCGGTGTGGACGGATTCTCGATGTCAAGACCAATGTCTTCGGTCTTCTTCGGCCACTTTTTCTGGGCTTTGAAGAGCAGGTCCCAGATGTCTTCGTGCGTTGTGCCGAAGAAGTGCCTCAAGGTCTGTGGATCCTCTGGATTGAACTCCCACATGTGAGAGGGCTGGAGTTGGCAGGGAAGAATCCGGCGCAAGAGCATCACCTGAATCATGTTAGTGAGACTTGTGTTCTTGCCTATCATATTTCTGATGCGCTTTTGCAGCATCAGCACTTCTGCCATAGATCCCCAGTCCAGACCCTTAGTGGTCCATGAGGTAAGCCGCATAGGGGGTCCGGATCTTAACTCAGGAGTGGCCGCCCACTTGGCATCACGGGGTTCGGTGATGTAGAACCACTCCTGCTGCCACACCTTGACAGTCTCCAAGAAGGCCCCCTTAGGCCATACGACATTGAGGAGCTTGCTCACCATGGCGCCGCTGCAGTCCGCATGCTGCCCGTCGACCACATTCGGCTTCATATTGAAGACCTCGAGCCATAGGCGGAAGTGTGGGGGGATGCGAAGTAGCGCCTCGCACACGACGATGAACGCCAAGATGTGGAGGAAATAATTCGGGGCTTGTCGTGGAATTGTTACGACAGATGTCCTCATAGAAGGACTTAGTTGTGGAGCCATTGCGACGAGGTTAGCTTAAAGGGGTTAAACGGGACAAAGGACACTGAGAGTTTATACTGGTTCGGCCCCTTACGGTGAAGGTAAAAGCCTACTCCAGTTTGAGGTGGTATTGCTAGGGTTTGATTACCAGGGAGCAAATACGCTTTGCCTGGCTTTCGACTTGTTGTCTCCTGCCCTAAGTCGCTGCCGGGTCGTCCCCTTATATACACGGGTTGACGCCCTGCGGCCTACAGAGTCCCGGCCAGCTCATACAAACATTTCCAGCTCGGTGACTTATCTTACATGCCTTATAACACAAGTTACATATACATGGCGGTTTATACTCACGGGCCTTAAGACGCCTCTTAGTTTGGGCCCCTTAACAGGCCTGCTTCATGAACCACCACCTTCACATACTTATGGGCTTTGTCTAGATGAACCACCATGGGGATAACCCGGCCCCTCCTGGGCGGGTTATATAACCAATAGTTATATCCCTAACATTAGGCCCCAGGTTGATTTGAACTTGTTCATGTCAATCTTCAACACTTAGAAAAAATCTTCCTTCATCTTATATCCAGGTGAAGAAAGACCTCTGCCAAAGGATAATGAAGTGATTGTTTTTACTAATCACATGAACCGGGGATTTTCTCCGCCTGGTTCTAAATTTTTCCTAGATGTTCTGCAATTCTTCCAGCTTCATCCTCAAGTCATCAGACCCAATTCTGTGTCAAACATTTGCAACTTTCAAGTTTTCTGTGAAGTATACCTTCAAGAGGAGCCTAGTGTTAAACTTTTCAGGGAATTCTTCTATCTGAACCGCCAAAACGAGTTCACAAATGGGCCCAGCTTGGAACTTGGCGCAATCTCGATTCAACGCAGAAGAGATGCCATCTTCCCTCATGCAGTTCTGTCAAGTCACCCTAAGGACTGGAATCAGACGTGGTTTTACTGCAAGGATATCTCTCTGGCTGATGAAAATTCATTACCGGGTTATCATGCTGAACGTCTGGACCCAAAACATCAACTCCCTGAAAAACTTACTGCCACTGAACGTAAAAAACTCTCCCCCACTATCGCGAAGGTCAAGGCCCTGCTAGGGAACGGGTTAACCAACATTGATTTGGTCCGATGCTGGGTCTCATGGCGGATTATACCCTTGAGCCGCCGACCCGGTTTGATGTGTACTTATACCGGAGAAACAGACGATCCATTACGCCACAGCTCTTTGCGTTTGGCTGAAGAGGCAATTATTGAAATGACAAAAACACTTGTGAATGGAAAATTCGAAGACTGCAGCAAAGTGGGTCTGAACCCTTTCTGCAAATTTAACCCGCCACCAGATGTGAGTCTCTTAATTTTCCTTACTTTTATCTCATCATCCAAATACTGTGTTAACTCAAGTATGCTAATCTTTTGCAGGCTAAATCTGATTTCTGGAAGGCAAAATATGACCATGAAGCTGCCAAAAAGGCCAGGGCTGCCACGAAAGCCGCTAAGAAAACCACCAAGAAGCACAAGAAGAAACCAACTGCCTCTGACCTGCTTAATCTAGATGAAACTTCTGAGTCAGAGGTAGCCCTTGACTCTATTGGCTCCCTTTTCAATTATCTTATTGACATTGATTACTCTCACGATGACACAGGGGCCAGTCAAGCAGTTGATGAAGAGGTAACTATCATTTCCTCCGACTCAGATCCCTTGCAAAGACAGAAAATTCGATGAATAGTCTGGAAAGTAAGCTTTTCACACCCCTTAGCTCATTGGGATCCTCACTTTCTTTTGAATCAACAACAGCACGAGAGCCAGCGCCAGACTCAGAATAGTGGAGGTGAAGAATTGTCCTCCAGTTCAGCGAACACTCCAATTCCACGGAAACGCCAAAATGAGGTTCTTCCAAACTTAGCTCCTTTTACCCGCTGGCGGGTCTCTTTCGCCAGCCACTCAATTTCTCCGATTCAAACTTCCTGGAGGTTTCTCGCTCTTCCTCTAGTGACTCATCCCAGACCCAGCTGCCGGCTTTCAAAACCGCCCGTAGGTAACGACGATAACTTTTATTCTGTAATTTATATTCTTACCATTATATTGATTTGTCATAACCCATTCGGTGGACAAGCAAAAACTAACAAGAAGGCAAAAGTGTCCAAGTCAGTTGAGGATCCTAAAGTTGCTGAACCGGAGCAACAAACCTATGTACTTGATGCCTCTGAAAAACAGCCAGAAGAACCTACTTTTGACATTCCACCTGAGATACCTGACCTCTCCGTTGATCAAACCAACACTGACTCGTTGAATACTGAACCGTCAAGCTCACTTAAGCCGTTAGAGACCCATACTGATGACATTCTAATCACTGGTACCGGTTTTACTGAACCGAGAAATCCAACCGTTTTAGCCAAACACTCTGCCAAGCAAGACGTTATTGAAAGACGGAAAGTGAGGTTTGATATCTCCCAATATGCTCAATTGAGCAGAAGTGAAGTATTGTCCGGTTATCTCAACCAAGTACACTCCAGCCACAATTTTGAAATTGAGATGGTGAAACAGATGCACCAAAAATATGAGGTATGTCTTCCAGCTTTAAATAAGCTATGTACATCTTGCCAGCCCCCAAGTCTACTGGTTATGATAAGATTGAATAAGCTGTAGATTTCGAATAATCCATAAGCATCTGTAATAGAATCCTTCCAAAACCGGCTGTCATAATTAGATTTAAGCCGGATGTGGAAACAATTTAGCATTGCATCCGTAGTCCCCAAGGGCCGGCTTAATCAACATGAATGAGCTGGTACTTCTCAGTTGTAGAGAGCAAAACTTACTTATGTAGCCCCCATGAGCCAGCTGTGGCTGTCCGTTGCACTGGCGGGTCATCATGAAACAAGAATGAGATATGAACAAATATCCACTAGCCCCCAAGTGCTAAGTTCTATTGCTTGCAAAGTGCTTAGGACTTAATCATATGAATCAGTTTAGGAAAAAACTCTTCAATAGGCATTAGCCCCCAAGTGCCAAGTACTCTTGCTTGCAAAGGACTTGGGACTTATATTCTTGTAATTCTGAATGTGTTGACAAGTCTGCGCTTTATACAGGCTACTACTGCTGAGCTTGAGTCACAGTTAACGGATGCGAAGACCCGGTTGGCGAGTCAGGAGTCTGAAACCTGGAAGGCTGAAGCCAAATTTCAGTTTAGCATAGCTGAATCAGAAAAGTTGAAGACCGGTTTTAAGACAGAGAAAAACACTTGGGCTGAAGAAAAGACTGCTTTAACGTAGCGAGCTGAAAAAGTTGAGGCAGCTCTTCAAGAAGTAACCACTGAACTCTCCGGCTTAAAACACCGTGTCTCTCAGATGGTTTCCGCTATCTTTGGTGAGTTACTTTGCTAATCATCAAAAAGTGAATCCTTTTCATGATAATATAAACCGCCATTTAACCAATCTATAATTTGTGCAGGTCCTAGGAGCAGCAATCTGAATCAAGACATAGTAATGTTGAAATCCATATATACGTTGGTTGAACAACTATACACCGGAACTCAACGCACACTAGCTACCATTTCTCCAACAAACCAAGGACCCAATCTGTTAAGTGATGTGTTGAAGAAATTGTCAATCCTGCCCACCAGAATTCAAGAGATAAAATGGTCTTGTGCGAGAGCCGGTGCTGTGATAGCCTTGAGCCGTGCTAAGGCAAGGGTACCGGAGTTAGACCCGGCCGATGTAGCCAGTGGGTATCCAAGTCTGAAGGAAGATGGGACTTCTTTTGATCAACAAGACTTTGCCGCTTGTGTTAAAGAAATTCGTCCTCATGCGACAGTCATTGCTGAAGAAACCAATCTCTCCAAATATCAGCCGACTTATAATGCAGAAAATCAGAAGATGCCTACTCCTGCATATAAAGTGATGGATTTGATTACTCCCATTCGTAAGCACACCTTCTCCCCTGAAATTGACCCATCCAATCTTATTGATGACGAAGCTGAATTCTATGCCTTGCATGGCATTGACTGGTCAACACCAAACTTCCAGACGGCGGAGGAGGACGAAGAACCGACAAGGGATGATCCAGAGCCAGGCTAAGAAGAATGAACCGCCAGGCAGTTTACATACTTTATCCTTTGAAAAAACACTCAATGCCATTCGGCTTCATGGAGCCATGTAATAGGGTAGTAAAAAACTTGAATCTGCCGTGCCATCGTGCACGTTTCTGTTTTCTACAATACTGCTGATCTGCCAAGTTAAAAGATGATCCTTTCTCTTATGACAATATTGATTTATGCAGATCAAACTTGATTATTCTCCTACACAGAAACAAGTCACAAGTGCCCTGGCGGTTTACCGCCGGGCGGGTCATGATATCCAATTGAAGGCCACTGGGGATGAGCAGTCCATAACCAGGGCTGGTCTGGCCATAATGTTTAACATAATAAAATGTCATACCTATAACATGTGCTTAAATTGCCGGTCTATCAGCTTGATCCGGTTCGAAGTTTGTAGAACTATAATTCCAATCATAATATTATGATACTCCTAATGACTTATAGTCCGCCATCTTGGCGGGTTGTAAAAAACCCAAAAGAGGCTTCAAATATGAGCCATTATTAGGGCAGCTTGACCTGATGTGCAAAAACCAGATGGCAAAAAAATTGTATAAAGAAAAGAAAACAAAAAATTCAAGGCTTTTGAGGATCGCCAAACCAAAGTATCTTCTTCAATGGAACTAGTCGGAGCCACTGGAAGGTACGTGCTATCCGTGAGTCTGACTCACCGTACCCAATCGACATTTGAACCTAGATAAAGTCAGATCTTGCTTTATCGACTTATCAGGAGTACGCGGGGTCAGAGTAACAGCATACATCACGGGCAGATTTATCCAAGTTTCAAGGAAGGCGGCTGATGAAGCCTGGATCTATCCTGACTAGCTGTAAGCCGTGCTCTCACGTGACAACCGGCGTTTTAACCGTAACGAGCTCAGATCTTGGTCGAATACGCCATAAAGACTGATCATTTAAGAGTTCGGCGGGTCAATCAGGATTACCTGATGGAGTTGAAGCAGCTGGCTATAGGTAGGATGACCCGGAAAGGTTATGTTCTCTTTGGTCGAATACGCCTATGTTTGAACAAACCTAGTCAAGAGGGTAGTAACGCTATGTTCTCTTTGGTCGAATACGCCTATGTTTGAACAAGAAGCCCCCAAGTGACATACTGACAAATCATGCTTCGTTAGGGACCTATGTTTGAGCTATGCTGCGCATCCATCTCTCTTTGGTCCCTACAGTTTGGGCGTCAAGCCTCTTAAATGAACGTGTAAGAAGATGATAAAGACTCAGCTTCAAGGAAGTGAAACGACAAAGGCCCTGAATTATCAGGGATGCCGGCTTTATTATACTGTCTATAATATATACACCATCAGATTATGTACATCATGAGAGCCGGTGGCTCAAATATAGTAAGGTCGAAGATGAGCAATGTTCCATGGCCGACGGGTCTCCTCCTCCGATGTGTGTGAGTCCTTGTGGTCTTGAGCATCGATAAGGTAATAAGACCCATTATACAGATTCTTGCTAACCACGAAAGGTCCTTCCCAAGGCGGTGATAGTTTATGCATATCCGTTTGATCCTGGATGAGCCGGATCACCAAACCGCCTTCTTGAAATGTTCTGGTTTTGACCCGGCGGCTGTGATAACGACGCAGATCTTGCTGGTAAATCGCCGAACGAGTCGCAACAATATCACGCTCGTCATCTAATAGGTCAAGTGCGTCTTGCCGTGCTTGTTCATTGTCAGCTTCAACGTAAGCCGCCATCCGGGGTGACTCATGACGGATGTCACTTGGGAGAACCGCCTCTGCTCCATAAACCATGAAAAAATGAGTGTAACCCGTAGATCTGTTAGGGGTTGTATTGATACTCCATAATACCGAGGGTAACTCCTCCACCCAACAGCTCGGCGTTCTTTGCAAAGGAACCATAAGCCGGGGCTTGATACCTCGCAGAATCTCTTGATTAGCTCGTTCCGCTTGACCATTGGCTGGGGATGAGCCACAGAGGTGACATCAAGTCGAATATGCTCTTGTTGACAAAATTCTTTCATGGCACCTTCGGACAGATTAGTACCATTATCTGTTACAATGCCATGGGGAAAACCAAAACGAAAAATCACCTTCTTGATAAATCTAACTGTCGTTGCGGCATCACACTTGCTAACTGGCTCTGCTTCAACCCACTTAGTGAACTTGTCCACCGCCACCAAAAGGTGGGTCTTTTTATCTGGGGAAGTTTTAAAAGGCCCAACCATATCAAGCCCCCAAGTCGCAAACGGCCAAGTAATTGGAATCATCCTCAACTCCTGAGCCGGAACATGAGCTCGCCGTGAAAATTTCTGACAACCATCACATCTGCTCACCAAATCCTCAGCATCAGCATGAGCCGTCAACCAATAAAAACCATGACGAAAAGCCTTGGAGACAAGAGATTTAGAGACGGCATTATGACCACAATCTCCTTCATGAATCTCTCGTAGAATCTCACAACCTTCTTTAGGTGAAACACAACGTTGAAATGCCCCTGTAACACTTCGATGGTGCAACTCCCCATTAACAATCGTCATTGACTTAGATCGCCGGGTTATCTGCCTGGCTAAAATCTCATCTTCAGGTAACTCACCCTGGGTCATATAAGACAGATACGACACTGTCCAATCAGGAATAGCATGAAGAGCCGCCACCAACTGTGCTTCCGGGTCAGGAACAGCAAGATCCTCCTCTGAAGGCAACTTGACCGAAGGGTTAAGCAGAACATCCAGGAAGGTGTTAGGTGGGACCGGCTTACGCTGAGACCCTAACCGGCTTAAAGTGTCAGCCGCCTCATTATTCCTACGATCAATATGCTCAACTTGGTAACCTTTGAAGTGACCCGCAATAGCGTCAACCTCTCGACGATAAGCCGCCATGAGTGGATCCTTAGAATCCCAAGTGCCAGAAACCTGTTGAGCCACCAGATCTGAATCGCCGAAACACCTCACCGGCTTAAGTTCATCTCCTTGTCCATCCGAATACCGTGAAGCAAGGCCTCATACTTAGCTGCATTGTTAGTACAAGGGAACATTAACCGGAGAACATAAGAAAATTTATCACCTCGTGGGAAAGTCAAGACAACTCCATCCCCCGAGCCTTCCAACTGCCTGGATCCATCAAAATGAATAGTCCAATATGTGTTATCTGGCTTTTCCTCAGGTGTCTGCAATTTTGTCCAATCATTGATAAAATCCACGAGTGCTTGTGACTTGATGGCCGTACGAGGCGCATATTTCAAACCATGGGGCCCAAGCTCGATGGCCCACTTGGCAATCCGGCCCGTGGCTTCTCTATTTTGGATGATGTCCCCCAAAGGAGCAGAGCTGACCATAGTAATGGGGTGACCCAGAAAATATTGCTTAAGCTTCCGGCTTGCCATAAAAACCCCACACACAAGCTTCTGCCAGTGCGGATACCTTTTCTTGGACTCAATAAGTACCTCACTAATGTAGTAAACCGGTCGTTGAACCGGATATTTCTTGCCTGCCTCTTTCCTTTCCACCACAATGGTTACACTGACGGCTCGGCTATTAGCAGCCACATATAACAACAGAGGCTCCTTATCAACATGAGCAACAAGAATGGGCGGCTCAACCAACTGTTTCTTCAAATCCTCAAACGCTTGATCAGCAACATCACTCCAAATGAAGTGATCTGTCTTGTTCATCATCTGATAAAGAGGGATAGCCTTCTCCCCTAACCGGCTTATGAACCGGCTCAAGGCTGCAATACGACCCGCAAAACGCTGAACATCATTAACACACGCCGGTTTAGCCAAAGAAGTAATGGCTTTGATCTTCTCCGGGTTAGCTTCGATGCCTCTGTTAGAAACCAGAAAACCCAAAAGCTTGCCCGCCGGTACACCAAAAACACACTTGGCCGGGTTAAGCATCATCTTGTAGATCCGGAGATTGTCAAATGTCTCCTTCAAATCATCAATCAAGGTCTCTTTCTTCCTTGACTTCACCACAATTTCATCCACGTAAGCATGAACATTACGCCCAATCTGATTGTGAAGGGAATTTTGCACACATCGCTGGTAAGTCGCCTGGGCACTCTTGAGCCCAAAAGGCATAGACACATAGCAGAAGGCTCCAAACGAAGTAATAAAAGCTGTCTTCTCCTGGTCCTTAACTGCCATCTTGATCTGATGATAACCAGAATAAGCATCCAAAAAACTCAAACGCTCACAACCTGCCATAGCATCAATGATTTGATCAATACGAGGGAGAGCAAACGGATCAGCTGGACAAGCCTTGTTTAAGTTCGTGTAATCCACACACATCCGCCAAGTGCCGTTCTTCTTAAGCACCAACACCGGGTTAGCCAACCACTTAGGATGAAAAACTTCAATAATAAACCTGGCCGCTAAGAGCCGGGCCACTTCTTCACCAATGGCCTTCCGCCTCTCCTTGTTAAAACGATGGAGGAATTTCTTGAACGGCTTAAACTTTGGATCAATATTAAGAGTTTGCTCAGCGAGTTCCCTCGGTAGACCCGGCATGTCTTAAGGCTTCCATGCAAAGATGTCCCGGTTCTCACGGATGAACTCGATGAGCGCGCTTTCCTATTTCGGATCTAGGTTAGTGCTGATGCCGAACTGTTTAGATGAGTCCCCAGGAACGAAGTCAACCAATTTAGTGTCATCTGCAGACTTAAATTTTAACGAATGATCATGCTCTGTAGTTGGCTTTTTCAAGGACGTCATGTCCCCCGGGTCAACATTATCCTTGTAAAATTTCAGCTCCTCTATTGCACAAACTAATTCAGCATAAGCCGCATCACCTTCCTCACACTCCAAGGCCACCTTGCGACTCCCATGTACTATGATGGTGCCTTTATAACTCGGCATCTTAAGCTGTAATTAAACATAACAAGGCCTTGCCATGAACTTAGCATAAGCCGGCCGCCCAAACAGAGCATGGTAAGGGCTCTTGATCTTGACCACTTCGAAAGTCAAAGTCTCGGACCTGCAATCATGCTCATCTCCAAAGGCAACTTCCAAAGATATCTTACCCACTGGGTAGGCTGACTTACCTGGTACCACACCTTGAAAAACAATGTTTGACGGCTTAAGATTCTTATCCGTCAGTCTCATGCGACGGAAGGTCTCATAATAAAGTATGTTCATGCTGCTACCTCCATCCATGAGTACCTTGGTAAACTTATAACCTCCGGTGCCAGGTGACCCGGATTATCAACCCGGGGTGGATGATCCTCACGACTCCACAAAATAGGCTGCTCTGACCACCGTAAATAACGTGGCACCACTGGTTCAACAGCATTCACATCTCTCTTGTGAAGCTTCTGATCCCGCTTACACAAACTGGTGGTGAAGATGTGGTATTGCCCACTATTCAGCTGCTTCGGGTTACTCTGATAACCAGACTGTTGCTGCTGCTGATCCCCCTGATTATTCTGCTGGTTGCAATTGCCTTGGTTGTCATGGCCTTGAAACCCGGAATTTGAACTGCCGCCTCCAAGACCTTGACCATGAGAGCCGGACCCTGCACCGCCGTTCGGGCCACGGTTGTGTTGGATGGACTCCCTAAAGCTTCTCATTATGTTGCAATGTATCCACAGATGAGTAGCCGTCTTTTGATCCATTCCGTGTTTTGGACATGGCTGATTTAATACTACATCAAGGTCAAACCTTGTCCCTTGAGCCGGTGGTCCCTTACGATGTTGATTATAATTGTTCACATTGGTGTTAGCCACAAAATCATTAGTCTTGCGCTTACCGTTGCCGCCCTGACTGGTAGGGTTGTACTGCTGCCCCTTCATGCCACTACTCTTCTTTCCCTTTCCCGATCTCTCATCCTCAGAGTCGGGGTCCTTGGTACCATCAGAGTCAGCATACTTAACAAGAGCCGCCATAATCTCCCCCATGTCATTGCAATGACGCTTAAGTCGCCCAAGCTTCTGCTTAAGTGGAATAAAATGACAATTTTTTTCCAACATTAGAACCGCGGACCTGACATTGATGTTATCTGAAGAATGTATGATAGTCGAGACCCGGTGCACCCAGCTGGTCGTTGACTCTCCCTCAGCCTGAACGCAAGAAACCAAATCCACGATCGACATGGGATGTTTGCATGTATCTTCAAAATTCTGGATAAACCGGGCCTTCAACTCTGCCCATGACCCAATGGAGTTAGCCGACAATCCCTTCAACTAGGTGCGAGCCGTATCTTCTAGCATCATGGTGAAGTACTTAGCGTACGCAGCTTCACTAACATCCAGCATCTCCATGGCCATCTCATAACTCTCCACCCATGCCTCAGGGGGCTGATCTGCTGTGTAATTAGGCACCTTACGAGGGCCTTTGAAGTCCTCAGGCAGACGCTCGTTTCGTAGAGCCGCTGTTAGTCACGGCACACTGAAAGCCTTAGAAGTTACACATGCCTCAATTGAAGCTGTCGGGTAAACTGGCGCGTGCTGATGAGCCGCCAGCTGAGCCACCAGTTCGGCCTCCCGACGTGCTGTGCCCTGGTCCACCAAATCCTACACATTAGCACCATTGCACACCGGGTCATGCCCATGAGGCTGGTTACGGCGCCGCTCCATACTCGAAACTGCTGGTGAGTCAATATGCCTGCTGTAGCTCTGGCTTGGACGAGGGGTTGAGTGAATCCGATCATGGCTGTAAGAATAAGCCTATTGCTGCACTAAAGCCGTTTGAAGAAGCTCCTTGGACCTTCGGGTTTCCACCGCTGTCGGAGTCTCACCCTCGACTGGTAAAGCCGCCAGTCGTGTCGCTGCAGCAATCATGTTGTCCAAAGGGGTGGAATAATGACCCAGCAGTGTTACCACGTGTTGAGGCGAGGTGTTGTTCATATACAGAGAACTTGTCATGCGCGGCTGACCTGGCACCCTAGCGCCTGGCGCTTCAGTCATCCGATTCACCACCGGCGGGTTACTGGCCCCGGCTCCAGGGGTGTTGAAGAGGTCCCTTGACTCATAAGTTGAGCATAGACGACTCTGGTATTTTCTCCTCAAAACTTCGTTTGACGCATTCTGATCCACCGTGAGCCGGTATGAATCTGCTTGAATTCGCTGTGCTTGGGCACTTAAAACGGCCCGCTCTGCAGCCATCCTGGCGTTTTCTGCTGCCAATTCCGCCTTGGCTTGCGCTATCCCATCACACAACTTACCTACTTCTGCCTTGTGCTGCTCCTGGTTGTCTGGGGTTACCTCGACCTCCATCAGAGTCGTCAGAGCATCCAACAGATCTGTTAAAACTTGAGCCGGTGGGCGCGCTGAACCACCAGCCCCAGCAACCGTTACCGCTGCTGCACTAGAAGTTATAGCCGCGATGACTGTCGAACCAAGAACCGGCTGGGTGCCAGCCATGAAAATCGCCACCCTGTTCGGCGGCTCACGGGGGTCCAGAATACCGTCACCATCGGAACAACCCCCAAGCCGCCCATCTTGAAGCTGATACATTGAATTGGTCTCGCTCGTGGACGATTCATCATCGCAGTAGATAGCCGTCTCACCACTAGACACAGAGCCTTCCAACTCAGCCCCATGGGTGAACCCAACGAAGACATGCTTTATGGCGGGTTGAACCCGGGCGGGTCGTGCACGCTGAGCCGTCTCGATGATGTCGGTGCAGATGTCCGGCTCAGGCCCCGGTTCGCCGATCTTGCCGATGAAGACGTGGATTCCGCCAAAGGGGACCCGGTACCCGTACTCAATTGAGCCGGCCTTGGGGCCCCAGCCTGCATCGTCGTTGTAGAGCTTGCCGTGACGACTCTTGGTCATCCGGCCCACAGCGTACCCCTTGAGCCCTTCGAAGCTGCCCTTTAAGATCTCAAAACCACCACGTGTTGGCCCCACGGTGGGCGCCAACTGTCGTGGAATTGTCACGGCAGATGTCCTCGTAGAAGGACTTAGCTGTGGAGCCATTGTGATGAGGTTAGCTTCAAGGGGTTAAACGGGACAAAGGACACAGAGAGTTTATACTGGTTCGGCACCTTACGGTGATGGTAAAAGCCTAATCCAGTTTGAGGTGGTATTGCTAGGGTTTCGATTACTAGAGAGCAAATACGCTTTGCCTGGCTTTCGACTTGTTGTCTCCCGCCCTAAGCCGCTGCCAGGTCGTCCCCTTGTATACACGGGTTGACGCCCTACGGCCTACAGAGTCCCGGCTGGATCATACAAACGTGTCCGGCTCGGTGACTTATCTTACATGCCTTATAACACAAGTTACATATACATGGCGGTTTATACTCACGGGCCTTAAGCCATCTCTTGGTTTGGGCCCCTTAACAGGGCGGCTTCATGAACCGCCACCTTCACACACTTATGGGCTTCGTCTAGATGAACTGCCATGGGGATAACCCGGCCCCTCCAGGGCGGGTTATACCCAATAGTTATATCCCCAACAGGGCTAGACCATGGAAATCTAGCCCGTAGTAGAACATAAGGCCCCGGAGGAAGGGGTGGAGGGGAAAACCTAGCCCACAGAGGAAGTGGGGGATGAATACAACCCTTTTGCTGGGCTCCGGAGTGGGGATGACTTGATCCTTGGCAGGAAGCGTGTGCGCGATGTCCGCAGACAGATATCCCGCCTCCCGGAGCTCCTTGACATCCTCCTCGGTGACAGAGGAGGCCCCCCACTTTCCCTTTGAACCAAATCCTGACATGGCTGGGGAGGCTGGTGGCGGTGGGAGAGATTGGAGATTGGGCGCTGGAGCTTGAAAATGGGAAAGCAGGAGAAGGAAGAAGGCGTGGGGAAAAAGAGGAACCTTTATCCTCTTATATAGGCAGTGAATATCAAATGCCCCCCTCAAGCCTTAAAACTCACCTGTTCCCAAGGGGTCGTGCAAATGGCATGGTTGGATTACCCAAAACCGTATTGATGATGATCCCGTAATCGGCGAACACGATCTTTGTTTTGACAAGACATGCCAATAGAGGTTGTGCCTTGAAACACGAAGCGGGAGGCGTAAAAACGGTTTGAAATGTTAAGAGGTCAGACGAGGTGTTTCGCTGAAAAAAGTTGTCAGTGGAAAGACACCGTTTTGATTGATATCTTGCCTTCACGGCTAAGGGTTGTAACAACTATACAGAGCCGGATATAGTTCTTTTGTTCAGAAAATTGCCTTGAAGTATTCAGGAGGAGGAACTCGCCTTGCAATGTTGAATACAATCCCCGTGCCGAACATATCATCGTTGAAGACTGGTTCAGGGGCTACTAAGGGAGTCCTAGATTAGGGGGTCCTCTGGTGTCTGGGCTATTTGATATGGGCCGGACTGATGGGCCGCGAGGATACAAAATGGAAGACTTTCCCTCGTGTCCGGGTAGGACTCCCCTATGTGTGGATGGCAAGATTGGTGTCTGGATATGTAATTTCCTTCCTCTAGAAACCAACTCTATACAACCCTAGGCCCCTCCGGTGTGTATACAAATTGGAAGGTTTAGTCAGTGGAGGCTACCGAAATTCATATAGTCTAGACATCTAGGGTTTAGCCATTACGATCCCATGGTAGATCAACTCTTGTAACCCCTATACTCATGAAATATAATCAAGAAGGACGTAGGGTTTTACCTCCATTAAGAGGGCCTGAACCTGGGTAAACATCGTCTTCCCTTGTCCCTTGTTACCTTTGATCCTCAAACACATAGTTCAGGACCCCCTACCCGAGATCGACCGGTTTTGAGACCGACAGTAACACTCACCCGTCAGAGATGGTGTTCGATACAATAGAAACTTGGGTGCGGATTATGGACCCGCCACTAGATAAGTGATCAAAGGCATTAGGAATAGTTTTGGGTGATTGGCTTGGAGTGTTGTTCGAGTAGATGTGAAGAAGGATGGGCTAGCAAAATGAAAAACATTTGCGTGTAAGGGCAAAAACATCGATATATGAACCATTTGTTAGGGTGTTTTTCTTATGAACCTCAACGGAAATGATTGCCAGGGACTTGGTTTGACTTCAGTTTCGAGAAGATCCCTCATCTCTGCTTTGAATGTGGATGACTGGTTCATGAGTATGGGAATGCATGTTGACTCGTTTCCCAATGGGGGAGTGGCTGAGAGACCACCCTGATCGTGGTGGTTCTTCAAACAAAATTAGTACACAAAGACCTGTGATCTCAAACTCTTTCAACAATGGAAGCTCGAGCTCAAGTGATTGCGGATCAGGATAGAGAGGAAAACATTTTTTTGTGATATGCAGACTAGCTGGTCTCTATACCGCGACCATTCACCTTCAGAGGGCTCCCGGGCTGGTGGGAGTCGAAGGAAGGAACATCCGGAGGTAAACTCTCCTTGGAAGAAAAATATTCAGGCATCCAAACACCAGGATCATCCTTTTCCTTCTTACCTAATTTCCTTCATTTTGTTTATAAGTAGGAACACATTATTTATTTCCCCTTTGCATTTCACTAGTTCTCACATGCATAGTGCAATAGTCCATGTGTTGATTTATCTCTTGTATGTTATTGATATGTGATTGCTCGTATCCGCGCCGGTATTTCCCCAAAGAGGAAGGGATGCTACAGTACAACTATGGTAGGTATTTCGCTTAGTTATGAAACCAAAGTTATCAAACTAGTAGGAGAACCAAGCAACACTATGTAAACGGTACCTGCACACAAAGAACAAAACCTCGCAACCCAACGCGTAAGAGGGGTTGTCAGTCCCTCTCCGATAAAAAGATAGATTAAATAGTAAGTTTGGATAATTGGATCTAAATAAAACATGAAATAAAATATGTGAATAAAAAGTGCAGAAAGATTTTTTGGATTAATAGATATGAAAATAAATGTGAATAAAAATAAATCGGAAAGCAATATGATAAAATATAGACCCGGGGGCCGTAGATTTCACTAGTAGCTTGTCTCGAGAAAATAACATACAGTGGGTAAATAAATTACTGTTGGGCAATCGATAAAAGATCAAATAATCATGACGATATCAAGGCAATGATCATTATATAGGCATCACGTCCAAGATAAGTAGACCGAAACAATTCTTCATCTACTCCTGTTACTCCACATATCGACCGCTATCCAACATGCATCTAGTGTATTAAGTTCATGGAGAAACGGAGTAATGCAATAAGAATGGTGACATGATGTAGACAAGATCTATTCATGTAGAAATAGACCCCATCTTGTTATCCTTAATAGCAACGATACATACGTGCCTCGCCACCCCTTCTGTCACTGGGTGAGGACACCGTAAGATCGAAACCATCACAAAGCAATTCTTCCCATGGCAAGAAAAATCAATCTAGTTGGCCTAAATAAACCAAAGATTTAAAGAAGAAATACAAGGCTATAAGTAATCATGCATATAAGAGATCAAAAGAAGACTCAAATAATATTCATGGATAGAAATTGATCATGAACTAGATCTTCATCGGATCCCAACAAACACACCGCAAAAGTCATTACATCAAATAGATCTCCAAGAGACCATTGTATTGAGAATCAAAAGAGAGAGAGAGGAATCCATCTAGCTACTATCTACGGACCCGTATTGGACTACTCACGCATCATCGGAGAGGCACCAATGAGGATGATGAACCCCTCCATGATGGTGTAGATTGGATCTCGTGGTTCTAGAACTTGCAGTGGCTGGAATTATGTTTCGACTGCTCCCCTAAGGTTTCTGGAATTTCTAAGGATTTATAGAGCGAAGAGGCGGTGGAGAGGGTCCCCGTGAGCCCCACAACCCATCAGGGCGTGCCTGGGCTTCTGTGCGCGCCTGGGCTCCCGGGCGCGCCTTGGTGTCTTGTGGGCCCCAATGGGCCTCCCCCTGGGTGCTTCCTTGACTCCCAAGTTTTCTTCTGGTCTAAAAAAATTACCAAAAAGTTTCACTGTGTTTGGACTCCGTTTGGTACTGATATTCTGCGAAGTAAAAAACAAGCAAAAAACAACAACTGGCATTGGGCACTATGTCAATAGGTTAGTCCCAAAAATGATATAAATTTGCTGTAATATGATTGTAAAACATCCAAGAATGATAATATAACAGCATGGAACAATAAAAAATGATAGAATGTTGGAGACGTATCAATATGTTTCTGACGTACCTACAATTTTTTTATTGTTTCATGCTATTATATTGTCATTCTTATATACTTTTATTATCATTTTATTATTTTATATTAATTTTCTGGACTAACATATTAATTTAGTGCCGACTGTCAGTTCTTGTTTTCCGCTTCTTGTTTTCTGCTTGTTATTGTTTTTTACAGAAAATCAATACCTATGAAGGTCCAAACACGACGCCAATTTTTGATGATTTTTTCTGAACCAAGAAGGATCCTAGAAGCTTTGGGAGATATCAAGATCAAGGAGGCTCGAGGGTCCCACAAGGACAGGTGGCGTGGCCAAGGGCTGGTTGCGCCACCCAGGCTTGTGCCCCCCTCGAGCCATGTTTTGACCTAATTCCTCCATCTATAAATTCCATAGTTCCTGAAACCCTTGAAGCGTGAACTAGAAAAGAAATATCACCACCGCAAGCCTCTGTTCCGAAGCGATCCCATCTGGAGCCATATTCCGGAGTTCTGCCAGAGGGGGGAGCCATTGGGGAGGCCATCTTCATCAACCTTGCCGCCTCTATGATGATGTGTGAGTAGTTCCTTTAGGACCTACAGGTCCATAGTAGTTGCTCGATATATTTCTCTCTCTATCTCTCTCCCTCCCTCCTGACATCCATCCCTCTCTCTCTCTCTCTCTCTCTCTTGGAGCGTCACTATGAATTCTCTTCTGAGATCAATCTGATGTATTCTTGTGGCGTGTTTGTTGGGATCCAATGAATTGTAGAATTATGATCAGATTGTTTGTTGAATCTTTTGAAGTTTCTTTGCTACATAATTAAATGGCTTATATGCTTTCTGGTCTATTTGTCTTCTCTGGCCAAGATTGATTGGTAGATCTTCAAAGGGAGTGCCGCATAGTAGCGGGTTCAATATTGCGGTGATTTCTATATCCCGGTGACAGAATGGGTACAAGACACATATTTGTATTGTTGCCACTAAGGATAAACAATGGAGTTTCATATTATTGCTAATTTTCTTTTGGCATACATTATGTCATCTTCCTTATTGCATAGAATTGTAGTAGATGCAGTTGGATTAACGATCTGCTTATCGCGACTGTAATGCCTATGTAAGATTATGCCATGAATGATCATAGTTATAAATTGCTACTTTTCTATCAATTTCCCAACAGTAATTTATTACCATGACATTACCTGCTTTCGAGAGAGATGCCACTAGTGAATCTATGGCCCTCGGGTCTATTCTCCATTAATACAAACTCCTACAAAAATTGTTCTTTTACTTTCTTTTAGTATTTTTCCATTTTCTACACCAATATCTATTTGCTTTTAACATTGTAATTAGCAACACAAGGGGCCTCACAACCCTCTTTCCAAGTTGGGTGCAAGCATTCATTTTGTTTGTGTGCAGGTGCTGCTTATCTTGTTAGATTGTTGACTCCTATAGGTTCGATAAACCTTGGTTCTTAACTAAGGGAAATACTTTCTGCTACTAGGCTACATCAGCTTTCTCCTTTGGGGAATCCAACAACTCCTATGGGAGTAGCAAAATAATTTTTGGCATCATTGCTAGGGGGTCTACACCTACCAAATCAGGTACCTACACACAAACGCCTTATTTGCTTGTTTTATTTCTTGCCTAGTTATGCTATCTTTATCGTTGGCTCAAAGTAGGGATTAAAAATTAAAAATAGATACAGACCATTCTCCACTAGCTAGACATAAAAAAATTCTAATCATGATAAACCAAAAGCCAATGACAAAAATGATGTTGCTATAAGCTCTTTAAAAGAAAATATGAAGTTGAGTGTGCATCTTTATCTTAATGAAGTTTTCCTTGAAAATCATGAATCTGTTAATTCTTATGAAGTGTTAGAAGAAGAATTATATAAAATGATTAATGGAATATCCTTGAATGAAAAGCATGATTACAATGATAATAGTATGAATTCTATGAATATCGATTATGCTAATGATATGCAAAGCTACAAGCTTGGAGATGATGAGTTTGATGAGCATGATATTTTTAGTCCCCCTACGAATGAAGAAGTTATAAAGGAAAAAATATGATTGGGATAAACATGATGATCTTTATTATTCAAGTTCTGAAGATGAAACACTTGATGAAAATATTGTTTATATTGTGACACTATGTTGGTAGGCACTATTGATGATGATTTTGTTATGCCTACTACTTGTTATGATGATCATAATTGGGGAGATAATTATGACGCTTCTTGTTATCTTGAAAATTTATTTGAGCTTCATGATGATTCTATTATTGATAATAGTGTCTGCTATACAGCTGCAAGTGGGTTTGCAAAAGTGCTAACTTTAGGTAAAAAGAGTCCCACTACTTTGGAGAATATCAATCTTATGATTTTTTTTGATAAAAGTGGGTTTGGAGAGGTCATACTTTAGTAGATGTCAATCCCACTATCATGGAATATTATAAAATTTGTATATATGAAATCATGAAGAGAATGTTTTATATGATAGTTATATTATTTAATTTGATTGCGATCCTTCATGTAATTATTTTGAGAGAAGCTTTTATGGTTGTATTAATATTCATGTTACTAAATTACCTCTCTTTATGTTAAATTATTAATGTTTCATTCTTCCTACCGTCTTATGCTAGGTATAATTTCTTTATTTATAATGTGCTTATGCATAGGAAGTTGTTTAGACTTAAATTTGTTTGTTACTTGCTTATTGATACCCTCTGTGTGTTTTATGTGAGCATCATTAAAATCAAACTACAAGCAAAAACACATCTGTGATGATACACCTTTGTCACGGTAGGTCACGTTTTTTGTCATGTATGTTGGGGATGTTGGGGAACGTAGTAATTTCAAAAAGTTTCCTACACACACGCAAGATCATGGTGATGCATAGCAACGAGAGGGGATAGTGTCATCCACGTACCCTCGTAGACCGTTAAGCGGAAGGGTTATAACAACGCGGTTGATGTAGTCGTACGTCTTCACGATCGACCGATCCTCATCACCGAACGTACGGCACCTCCGCGTTCAGCACACGTTCAGCTCGGTGATGTCGCGCAAACTCACGATCCAGTAGAGCTCGGGGAAGAGTTTCGTCAGGACGACGGCGTGGTGACGATGTTGATGAAGCTACCGACGCAGGGCTTCTCCTAAGCACCGCTACCATATAACCGAGGCGGATTATGGTGGAGGGGGGCACCGCACACGGCTAAGAGATCAACAGATCAATTGTTGTGTCTATGGGGTGCCCCTGCCCCCGTATATAAAGGAGCTAGGGGGGAGGCGGCCGGCCAAGGAGGAGGGCGCGCCAAGGGGGAAGTCCTACTCCCACTGAGAGTAGGACTCCCTCTTTTCCTAGTTGGAGTAGGAGAAGGGGGGAAGGAGGAGGTGAAGAAAAGGAAGGAGAGAGGGGCCGCCGCCCCTTCCCCTTGTCCAATTCGGATTGGGGCAAGGGGGGCCGCGCGCCACCTCCTGGTTGCCCTCTCTCTTCTCCACTAAGGCCCATAATGCCCAATAGCTTCCCCGGGGGGGGTACGGTTGTTGGGGAACGTAGCAATTTCAAATTTTCCTACGCACACGCAAGATCATGGTGATGCATAGCAACGAGAGGAGAGAGTGTGTCCACGTGCCCTCATAGACCGAAAGCGGAAGCTTTAGCACAACGCGGTTGATGTAGTCGTACGTCTTCACGATCCGACCGATCAAGTACCGAACGCACGACACCTCCGAGTTCTGCACACGTTCAACTCGATGATGTCCCTCGAACTTTTGATCCAGCCGAGCTTTGAGGGAGAGTTTTGTCAGCACGACGGCGTGGTGACGATGTTGATGTTCTACTGTCGTAGGGCTTCGCCTAAGCACCGCTACAATATTATCGAGGTGGACTATGGTGGAGAGGGGCACCACACACGGCTAAAAGATATAAGAGATCAATTGTTCTGTCTCCAAGGGGTGCCTCTCTCCCCGTATATAAAGGAGTGGAGGAGGGAGAGGGCCGGCCCTCTCTTTGGCGCGCCCTAGGTGAGTCCTACTCCCACCAGGAGTAGGATTCCCCCTTTCCTAGTAGAACTAGGAGCCCTTCCAAGTAGTAGGAGTAGGAGAAAAGGAAAGGGAAAAGAGAAGAGAAGGAAGGAGGGGGCGCCGCCCTCCCCCTAGTCCAATTCGGACTAGGCCTTGGGGGGGCGCGCAGCCTCTCCTCTCTCTTTCCCCTAAAGCCCAATAAGGCCCATCTACTCCCCGGCAAATTCCCGTAACTCTCCGGTACTCCGAAAAATACCCGAATCACTCAGAACCTTTCCGATGTCCGAATATAGTCGTCCAATATATCGATCTTTACGTCTCGACCATTTCGAGACTCCTCGTCATGTCCCCGATCTCATCCGGGACTCTGTACTACCTTCAGTACATCAAAACACATAAACTCATAATATAACCGTCATCAAACTTTAAGCGTGCGGACCCTATGGGTTCGAGAACTATGTAGACATGACCGAGACACGTCTCCGGTCAATAACCAATAGTGGAACCTAGATGCTCATATTGGTTCCTACATATTCTACAAAGATCTTTATCGGTCAAACCGCATAACAACATACGTTGTTCCCTTTGTCATCGGTATGTTACTTGCCCGAGATTCGATCGTCGGTATCTAAATACCTAATTCAGTCTCGTTCCCGGCAAGTCTCTTTACTCGTTCCGTAATACATCATCCCGCAAATAACTCATGAGTTGCAATGCTTGCAAGGCTTAAGTGATGTGTATTACCGAGTGGGCCCAGAGATACCTCTCCGATAATCGGAGTGAAAAATCCTAATCTTGAAATACGCCAACCCAACAAGTACCTTCGGAGACACCTGTAGAGCACCTTCATAATCACCCAGTTACGTTGTGACATTTGGTAGCACACAAAGTGTTCCTCCGGTAAACGGGAGTGGCATAATCTCATAATCATAGGAACATGTATAAGTCATGAAGAAAGCAATAGCAACATACTAAACGATCGAGTGCTAAGCTAACGGAACAGGTTAAGTCAGTCACATCATTCTCCTAATGATGTGATCCCGTTAATCAAATGAAAACTCATGTCTATGGTTAGGAAACTTAACCATCTTTGATTAACGAGCTAGTCAAGTAGAGGCATACTAGTGACACCATGTTTGTCTATGTATTCACACATGCATTATGTTTCCGATTAATACAATTCTAGCATGAATAATAAACATTTATCATGAAATAAGGAAATAAATAATAACTTTATTATTGCCTCTAGGGCATATTTCCTACAGTCTGCCACTTGCACTAGAGTCAAAAATCTAGTTCACATCGCCATGTGATTTAACACCAATAGTTCACATCACCATGTGATCAACACCCAAAGGGTTTACTAGAGTCAATAATCTAGTTCACATCGCTATGTGATTAACACCCAAAGAGTAATAAGGTGTGATCATGTTTTGCTTGTGAGAGAAGTTTTAGTCAACGGGTCTGCCATATTCAAATCCGTATGTATTTTGCAAATTTCCATGTCAACAATGCTCTGCACGGAGCTACTCTAGCTAATTACTCCCACTTTCAATATGTATCTAGATCGAGACTTAGAGTCATCCAGATCGGTGTCAAAAGCTTGCATTGACGTAACTCTTTACGACGAACCTTTTGTCACCTCCATAATCGAGAAACATATCCTTATTCCACTAAGGATAATTTTGACCGCTGTCCAGTGATCTACTCCTAGATCACTATTGTACTCCCTTTCCAAAATCAGTGTAGGGTATACAATAGATCTGGTACACAACATGGCATACTTTGTAGAACCTATGGCTGAGGCATAGGGAATGACTTTCATTCTCTTTCTATCTTCTGCCGTGGTCGGGCTTTGAGTCTTTACTCAATTTCACACCTTGTAACACATGCAAGAACTCTTTCTTTACCTGTTCCATTTTGAACTACTTCAAAATCTTGTCAAGGTATGTATTCATTGAAAAACTTATCAAGCGTCTTGATCTATCTCTATAGATCTTGATGCTCAATATGTAAGCAGCTTCACCGAGGTCTTTCTTTGAAAAACTCCTTTCAAACACTCCTTTATGCTTTGCAGAATAATTCTACATTATTTCTGATCAATAATATGTCATTCACATATATTTATCAGAAATGCTGTAGTGCTCCCACTCACTTTCTTGTAAATACAGGCTTCACCGCAAGTCTATATAAAACTACATATGCTTTGATCAACTTATCAAAGCGTATATTCCAACTCCAAGATGCTTGCACCAGTCCATAGATGGATCGCTGGAGCTTGCACATTTTGTTAGCACCTTTAGGGCTGACAAAACCTTCTGGTTGCATCATATACAACTCTTCTTTAAGAAATCCATTAAGGAATGTAGTTTTGACATCCATTTGCCAGATTTCGTAAAATATGGCAATTTGCTAATATGATTTAGACAGACTTAAGCATCGCTACGAGTGAGAAAATCTCATCGTAGTCAACACCTTCAACTTTGTGAAAAAACCTTTTTCGACAAGTCTAGCTTTGTAGATAGTAACACTACTATCAGCGTTTGTCTTCCTCTTGAAGATCCATTTATTTTCTATGGCTTGCTGATCATTGGGCAAGTCAACCAAAGTCCACACTTTGTTCTCATACATGGATCTCATCTCAGATTTCATGGCCTCAAGCCATTTCGCGGAATCTGGGCTCATCATCGCTTCCTCATAGTTCGTAGGTTCGTCATGGTCAAGTAACATGACCTCCAGAACAGGATTACCATACCACTCTGGTGCAGATCTCACTCTGGTTTACCTACGAGGTTCGATAGTAACTTGATCTGAAGTTACATGATCATCATCATTAGCTTCCTCACTAATTGGTGTAGTAGTCACAGGAACAGTTCTCTGCGATGAACTACTTTCTAATAAGGGACAAGGTATAATTACCTTATCGAGTTCTACATTCCTCCCACCCACTTCTTTCGAGAGAAACTCCTTCTCTAGAAAGAATCCATTCTTAGCAACGAATATTTTGCCTTTGGATCTGTGATTAGAAGGTGTACCCAACAGTCTCCTTTGGGTATCCTATGAAGACGCATTTATCCGATTTGGGTTTGAGCTTATCAGGTTGAAACCTTTTCACGTAAGCATTGCAACTCCAAACTTCATGAAACGACAACTTTGGTTTCTTGCCAAACCATAGTTCATATAGTGTCGTCTCAACGGATTTAGATGGTGCCCTATTTAACGTGAATGCAGTTGTCTCTAATGCATAACTCCAAAACGATAGTGGTAAATCGGTAAGAGACATCATAGATTGCACCATATCTAATAAAGTACGGTTACGATGTTCGGACACACCATTATGCTGTGGTGTTCCAGGTGGCGTGAGTTGCGAAACTATTCCGCATTGTTTCAAATGAAGACCAAACTCGTAACTCAAATATTCTCCTCCACGATCAGATCGTAGAAACTTTATTTTCTTGTTACGATGATTTTCCACTTCACTCTGAAATTATATGAACTTTTCAAATGTCTCAGACTTATGTTTCATCATTAGATATACCCATATCTGCTCAAATCATCTGTGAAGGTAAAAAATAATGATACTCGCCGCGAGCCTCAACACTCATCGGATCGCATATATCAGTATGTATTATTTCCAAAAAGTCAGTTTCTTGCTCCATTGTTCCGGAGAACGGAGTTTTAGTCATCTTGCCTATAAGGCATGGTTCGCAAGCATCAAGTGATTCATAATCAAGTGATTCCAAAATCCCATCAGCATGGAGTTTCTTCATGCGCTTTACACCAATATGACCTAAACGGCAGTGCCACAAATAAGTTGCACTATCATTATTAACTTTGCATCTTTTGGCTTCAATATTATGAATATGTGTATTACTACAATCGAGATCCAACAAACCATTTTCGTTGGTGTGTATGACCATAGAAGGTTTTATTCATGTAAACAGAACAACAATTGTTCTCTAACTTAAATGAATTACCATATTGCAATAAACATGATCAAATTATATTCATGCTCAACGCAAACACCAAAAAACATTTATTTAGGTTCAACACTAATCCCGAAAGTATAGGGAGTGTGCGATGATGATCATATCAATCTTGGAACCGCTTCCAACACACATCATCACTTCACCCTTAACTAGTTTCTGTTCATTCTGCAACTCCCGTTTCGAGTTACTACTCTTAGCAACTGAACTAGTATCAAATACCGCGGGGTTACTATAAACACTAGTAAAGTACTCATCAATAACATGTATATCAAATATACCTTTGTTCACTTTGCCATCCTTCTTATCTGCCAAATACTTGGGGCAGTTCCGCTTCCAGTGACTAGTCCCTTTGTAGTAGAAGCACTTATCTCAGTCTTAGGTCCATACTTGGGCTTCTTCACTTGAGTAGCAACTTGCTTGCCGTTCTTCTTGAAGTTCCCCTTCTTCCTTTTGCCATTTTCTTGAAACTAGTGGTGTTGTTAACCATCAACACTTGATGCTTCTCTTGATTTCTACCTTCGTCGATTTCAGCATCACGAAGAGCTTGGGAATCGTTTCCGTTATCCCTTGCATATTGTAGTTCATCACGAAGTTCTAGAAACTTGGTGATAGTGACTAGAGAACTCTGTCAATCACTATCTTATCTGGAAGATTAACTCCCACTTGATTCAAGTGATTGTAGTACTCAGACAATCTGAGCACATGCTTACTGGTTGAGCTATTCTCCTCCATCTTTTAGCTATAGAACTTGTTGGAGACTTCATACCTCTCAACTTGGGTATTTGCTTGAAATATTAACTTCAACTCCTGGAACATCTCATATGGTCCATGATGTTCAAAACATCTTTGAAGTCCCGGTTCTAAGTCGTAAAGCATGGTGCACTAAACTATCAAGTAGTCATCATACTGAGCTTTTGTGAAAACATTCATAACGTCTGCATCTGCTCCTGCAGTAGTTCTATCACCTAGCGGTGCATTAAGGACATAATACTTCTGTGCAACAATGAGGATAATCCTCAAATCACGGATCCAATCCGCATCATTGCTACTAACATCTTTCAACTTAGTTTTCTCTAGGAACATATCAAAAAATAAAACAGGGGAGCTAAACGTGAGCTATTGATCTAGAACATAGATATGCTAATACTACCAGGACTAAGTTCATGATAAATTAAAGTTCAATTAATCATATTACTAATGAACTCCCACTTAGATAGACATCCCTCTAATCATCTAAGTGATCACGTGATACATATCAACTAAACCATAACCGATCATCACGTGAAATGGAGTAGTTTTCAATGGTGAACATCACTATGTTGATCATATCTACTATATGATTCACGCTCGACCTTTCAGTATCAGTGTTCCGAGGCCATATCTGCATATGCTAGGCTCGTCAAGTTTAACCTGAGTAGCATGTGCAAAACTGGCTTGCACCCGTTGTAGATGGACGTAGAGCTTATCATACCCGATCATCATGTGGTGTCTGGGCACGACAAACTTTGGCAACGGTGCATACTCACGGAGAACACTTTTATCTTGAAATTTAGTGAGAGATCATCTTATAATGCTACCGTCAATCAAAGCAAAATAAGATGCATAAAAGATAAACATCACATGCAATCAATATAAGTGATATGATATGGCCATCATCATCTTGTGCTTGTGATCTCCATCTCCGAAGCACCGTTATGATCACCATCGTCACCGGCGCAATACCTTGATCTCCATCGTAGCATCATTGTCGTCTTGCCAACTATTGCTTCTACGACTATCGCTACCGCTTAGTGATAAAGTAAAGCAATTACAGGGCGATTGCATTGCATACAATAAAGCAACAACCATATGGCTCCTGCCAGTTGCCGATAACTCGGTTACAAAACATGATCATCTCATACAATAAAATATACCATCATGTCTTGACCATATCACATCACAACATGCCCTACAAAAACAAGTTAGACGTCCTCTACTTTGTTGTTGCAAGTTTTACGTGGCTGGTATGGGCTGAGCAGGAACCGTTCTTACCTACGCATCAAAACCACAACGATAGTTCGTCAAGTTAGTGCTGCTTTAACCTTCTCAAGGACCGGGCGTAGCCACACTTGGTTCAACTAAAGTTGGAGAAACTGACACCCGCCAGCCACCTGTGTGCAAAGCACGTCGGTAGAACCAGTCTCGCATAAGCGTACGCGTAATGTCGGTCCAGGCCGCTTCATCCAACAATACCGCCGAACCAAAGTATGACATGCTGGTAAGCAGTATGACTTGTATCTCCCACAACTCATTTGTGTTCTACTGGTGCATATAACATCAACGCATAAAACCTGGCTCGGATGCCACTGTTGGGGAACGTAGTAATTTCAAAATTTTCCTACGCACACGCAAGATCATGGTGATGCATAGCAACAAGAGGGGAGAGTGTGTTCACGTACCCTCGTAGACCGAAAGTGGAAGCGTTAGCACAACGCGGTTGATGTAATCGTACGTCTTCACGATCTGACCGATCAAGTACTGAACACACGACACCTCCGAGTTCTGCACACGTTCAACTCGATGACGTCCCTCGAACTACGATCTAGCCAACCTTTGAGGGAGAGTTTCATCAGCACGACGGCGTGGTGACAATGTTGATGTTCTACTTTCGCAGGGCTTCACCTAAGCACCGCTACAATATTATCGAGGTGGACTATGGTGGAGAGGGGCACCGCACACGGCTAAATGATCTAAGAGATCAATTGTTGTGTCTCCAAGGGGTGCCTCTCTCCCCGTATATAAAGGAGTGGAGGAGGGAGAGGGCTGGCCCTCTCTTTGGCGCGCCCTAGGGGAGTCCTACTCCCACCGGGAGTAGGATTCCCCCTTTCCTAGTAGAACCAGGAGCCCTTCCAAGTAGTAGGAGTAGGAGAAAAGGAAAGGGAAAAGAGAAGAGAAGGAAGGAGGGGGCGCCGCCCTTCCCCTATTCCAATTCGGACTAGGCCTTGGGGGGGGCGTAGCCTCTCCTCTCTCTTTCCCCTAAAGACCAATAAGGCCCATCTACTCCCCGGCGAATTCCCGTAACTCTCCGGTACTCCGAAAAATACCCGAATCACTCGGAACCTTTCCGATGTCCGAATATAGTCGTCCAATATATCGATCTTTACGTCTCGACCATTTTGAGACTCCTCGTCATGTCCCCGATCTTATCCGGGACTCCGAACTACCTTCGGTACATCAAAACACATAAAATTATAATATAACCGTCATCGAACTTTAAGCGTGCGGACCCTACGGGTTCGAGAACTATGTAGACATGACCGAGACACATCTCCGGTCAATAACGAATAGTGGAACTTGGATGCTCATATTGGCTCCTACATATTCTACGAAGATCTTTATCGGTCAAACCGCATAACAATATACATTGTTCCCTTTGTCATCGGTATGTTACTTGCCCGAGATTCGATCGTCGGTATCTCAATACCTAGTTCAATCTCGTTCCCGGCAAGTCTCTTTACTCGTTCCATAATACATCATCCCGCAACTAACAAATTAGTTGCAATGCTTGCAAGGCTTAAGTGATGTGTATTACCGAGTGGGCCTAGAGACACCTCTCCAACAATCGGAGTGACAAATCCTAATCTTAAAATATGCCAACCCAACAAGTACCTTCGGAGACACCTGTAGAGCACCTTTATAATCACCCAGTTACGTTGTGACGTTTGGTAGCACACAAAGTGTTCCTCCGGTAAACGGGAGTTGCATAATCTCATAGTCATAGGAACATGTATAAGTCATGAAGAAAGCAATAACAATATACTAAACGATCAAGTGCTAAGCTAACAGAATGGGTCAAGTCAATCACATCATTCTCCTAATGATGTGATCCCGTTAATCAAATGACAACTCATGTCTATGGTTAGGAAACTTAACCATCTTTGTTTAACGAGCTAGTCAAGTAGAGGCATACTAGTGACACCATGTTTGTCTATGTATTCACACATGTATTATGTTTCCGATCAATACAATTCTAGCATGAATAATAAACATTTATCATGAAATAAGGAAATAATAATAACTTTATTATTGCCTCCAGGGCATATTTCCTTCACCGGTAACCCCCGGTACTCCGGTATATGTCTGAAACCTTCCGGAACCCTTCCGGTGTCCGAACATAGTCATCCAATATATTGATCTTTACGTCTCAACCATTTTGAGACTCCTCGTCATGTCCGTGATCATATCCGGGACTCCGAACTACCTTCGGTAGATCAAAATACAAAAACTCATAATACCGATCGTCACAGAACTTTAAGTGTGCGGACCCTATGGGTTCGAGAACTATGTAGACATGACCGAGACACGTCTCCGGTCAATAACCAATAGCGGAACCTGGATGCTCATATTGGTTCCTACATATTCTACGAAGATCTTTATCGGTCAAACCACATAACAACATACATTGTTCGCTTTGTCATCGGTATGTTACTTGCCCGAGATTCGATCGTCGGTATCTCAATACCTAGTTCAACATTGTCACCGGCAAGTCTCTTTACTCGTTCTGTAATGCAACATCCCGCAACTAACTCATTAGTCACATTGCTTGCAAGGCTTATAGTGATGTGCATTACCGAGAGGGCCCAGAGATACCTCTCCGACAATCGGAGTGACAAATCCTATTCTTGATCTATGCAACTCCACGAACACCATCGGAGACACATGTAGAGCACCTTTATAATCACCCAGTTACGGTGTGACGTTTGGTAGCACACAAAGTGTTCCTCTGGTATTCGGGAGTTGCATAATCTCATAGTCATAGGAACATGTATAAGTCATGAAGAAAGTAATAGCAGTAAACTTAAACGATCAAGTGCTAAGCTAACGAAATGGGTCAAGTCAATCACATCATTCTCCTAATTATGTGATCCCGTTGGTCAAATAAGAAGTCATGTCTATGGCTAGGAAACTTAACCATCTTTGATCAATGAGCTAGTGAAGTATAGGCATACTAGTGACACTATGTTTGTCTATGTATTCACACATGTATTATGTTTCCGGTTAATACAATTCTAGCATGAATAATAAACATTTATCATGAAATAAGGAAATAAATAATAACTTTATTATTTCCTCTAGGGCATATATTCTTCAGTATCCCACTTGCACTAGAGTCAATAATCTAGATTACACGGTAATGATTCTAACACCCATACATTCTTGGTGCTGATCATGTTTTGCTCATGGAAGAGGCTTAGTCAGCGGGGGTGCAACATTCAGATCTGTATGTATCTTGCATATCTCTATGTCTCCCCCCTGGACTTGATCCAGGATGGAATTGAAGCGTCTCTTGATGTGCTTGGTTCTCTTGTGAAATCTGGATTCCTTTGCCAAGGCAATTGTACCAGTACTGTCACAAAATATTTTCATTGGACCCGATGCACTAGGTATGACACCTAGATCGGATATGAACTCCTTCATCCAGACTGCTTCATTTGCTGCTTCCGAAGGAGCTATGTACTCCGCTTCACACGTAGATCCCGCCACGACGCTTTGTTTAGAACTGCTCCAACTGACAGCTCCACTGTTCAATATAAACACGTATCCGGTTTGCGATTTAGAATCGTCCGGATCAGTGTCAAAGCTTGTATTGACGTAACCATTTAGGACGAGCTCTTTGTCACCTCCATAAACGAGAAACATATCCTTAGTCCTTTTTAGGTATTTCAGGATGTTCTTGACGTTGTCCAGTGATCCACTCCTGGATTACTTTGGTACCTCCCTGCTAAACTAATAGCAAGGCACACATCAGGTCTGGTACACAGCATTGCATACATGATAGAGCCTATGGCTGAAGCATAGGGAACACTTTTCATTTTCTCTCTATCTTCTGCAGTGGTCGGGCATTGAGTCTTACTAAACTTCACACCTTGTAACACAGGTAAGAACCCTTTCTTAGCTTGATCCATTTTGAACTTCTTCAAAACTTTATCAAGGTATGTGCTTTGTGGAAGTCCAATTAAGTGTCTTGATCTATCTCTATAAATCTTGATGCCCAATATATAAGCAGCTTCACCGAGGTCTTTCATTGAAAAACTCTTATTCAAGTATCCTTTTATGCTATCCAGAAATTCTATATCATTTCCAATCAACAATATGTCATCCACATATAATATTAGAAATGCTATAGAGCTCCCACTCACTTTCTTGTAAATACAGGCTTCTCCAAAAGTCTGTATAAACCATATGCTTTGATCACACTATCAAAATGTTTATTCCAACTCTGAGAGGCTTGCACCAGTCCATAAATGGATCACTGGAGCTTGCACACTTTGTTCGTACCCTTTGGATCGATAAAACCTTCAGGTTGCATCATATACAACTCTTCTTCCAGAAAACCATTCAGGAACGCGGTCTTTACATCCATTTGCCAAATTTCATAATCATAAAATGCGGCAAGTGCTAACATGATTCGGATGGACTTAAGAATCGCTATGGGTGAGAATGTCTCATCGTAGTCAACTCCTTGAACTTGTTGAAAACCTTTCGCAACAAGTCGAGCTTTGTAGACAGTAACGTTACCATCAACGTCAGTCTTCTTGAAGATCCATTTATTCTCGATGGCTTGCCGATCATCGGGCAAGTCAACCAAAGTCCACACTTTGTTCTTATACATGGATCCCATCTCATATTTCATGGCTTCAAGCCATTTTGCGGAATCTGGGCTCATCATCGCTTCCTCATAGTTCGTAGGCTCCTCATGGTCAAGTAACATGACCTCCAAAACAGGATTACCGTATCACTCTGGCACGGATCTTACTTTGGTTGACCTACGAGGTTCAGTAGTAACTTGATCTGAAGTTTCATGATCATCATCATTAGCTTCCTCACTAATTGGTCACAGGAACCGGTTTCTATGATGAACTACTCTCCAATAAGGGAGCAGGTACAGTTACCTCATCAAGTTCTACTTTCCTCCCACTTACTTCTTTCGAGAGAGACTCCTTCTCTAGAAAGGATCCATTTTAGCAACAAATGTCTTGCCTTCGGATCTGTGATAGAAGGTGTACCCAGTCTCCTTTGGGTATCCTATGAAGACACATTTCTCCGATTTGGGTTCGAGCTTATCAGGTTGAAGCTTTTTCACATAAGCATCTCAGCCCCAAACTTTAAGAAACGACAACTTTGGTTTCTTGCCAAACCACAGTTCATAAGGCGTCGTCTCAGCAGATTTAGATGGTGCCCTATTTAACATGAATGCAGCTGTCTCTAAAGCATAACCCCAAAATGATAGCGGTAAATCAGTAAGAGACTTCATAGATCGCACCATATCTAGTAAAGTACGATTACGACGTTCGTACACACCATTACGTTGTGGTGTTCCGGGTGGAGTGAGTTGCGAAACTATTCGACATTGTTTCAAATGTAGACCAAACTCGTAACTCAAATATTCTCCTCTAGGATCAGATCATAGAAACTTTATTTTCTTGTTACGATGATTTTCCACTTCACTATGAAATTCTTTGAACTTTTCAAATGTTTCAGACTTATGTTTCATTAAGAAGATATACCCATATCTGCTCAAATCATCTGTGAAGGTGAGAAAATAACAATACCCACCGCGAGCCTTAACATTCATCGGACCACATACATCAGTATGTATGATTTCCAACACGTCTATTTCTCGCTCCATTGTTCCGAAGAACGGCGTTTTAGTCATCTTGCCCATGAGGCATGGTTTGCAAGTACCAAGTGATTCATAATCAAGTGATTCCAGAAGTCCATCAGTATGGAGTTTCTTCATGCGCTTTACACCAATATGACCCAAACGGCAGTGCCACAAATAAGTTGCACTATCATTATCAACGCCGCATCTTTTGGCTTCAACATTATGAATATGTGTATCACTACTATCGAGATTAACACAAATAGACTACTCTTCAAGGGTACATGACCATAAAAGATATTACTCATATAAATAGAACAACCATTATTCTCAGATTTAAATGAATAACCGTCTAGCATCAAACAAGATCCAGATATAATGTTCATGCTTAAAGCTGGCACCAAATAATAATTATTTAGGTCTAAAACTAATCCCGAAGGTAGATGTAGAGGTAGCGTGCCGACGGCGATCACATCAACTTGGGAACCATTTCCCATGCGCATCGTCACCTCGTCCTTAGCCAGTCTTCGCTTAATCCATAGTCCCTGCTTCGAGTTGCAAATATTAGCAATAGAACCTGTATGAAATACCCAGGTGCTACTGCGAGCTCTAGTAAGGTACACATCAATAACATGTATATCACATATACCTTTGTTCACCTTGCCATCCTTCTTATCCGCCAAATACTTGGGGCAGTTCCGCTTCCAGTGACCAGTCCCTTTGCAGTAGAAGAAATCAGTCTCAGGCTTAGGTCCAGACTTGGGTTTCTTCTCTTGAGCAGCAACTTGTTTGCCGTTCTTCTTGAAGTTCCATTTCTTCTTCCCTTTACCCCTTTTCTTGAAATTGGTGGTCTTGTTGACCATCAACACTTGATGCTCCTTCTTGATTTCTACCTTCGCGGCCTTTAGCATTGCGAAGAGCTCGGGAATCGTCTTATCCATCCATTGCATATTATAGTTCATCACGAAGCTCTTGTAGCTTGGTGGCAGTGATAGAAGAACTCTGTCAATGACACTATCAACCGGAAGATTAACTCCCAGCTGTGTCAAGTGATTATGGTATCCATACATTCTGAGTATATGTTCACTGACAGAACTATTCGCCTCCATCTTGCAGCTGTAGAACTTATTGGAGACTTCATGTCTCTCAATATGGGCATTTGCTTGAAATATTAATTTCAACTCCTGGAACATCTCATATGCTCCATGACGTTCAAAACATCGTTGAAGTCCCGGTTCTAAGCCGTAAAGCATGGCACACTGAACTATTGAGTAGTCATCAGCTTTTCTTTGCCAGGCGTTCATAACATCTGGTGTTGCTCCTGCAGCGGGTTTGGCACCCAGCGGTGCTTCCAGGACGTAATTCTTCTGTGCAGCAATGAGGATAATCCTCAAGTTACGGACCTAGTCCGTGTAATTGCTACCATCATCTTTCAACCTTGCTTTCTCAAGGAACACATTAAAATTCAACGGAACAACAACACGGGCCATCTATCTACAGTAACATAGACAATAAAAATACTATCAGGTACTAATTTCATGATAAATTAAAGTTCAATTAATCATATTACTTAAGAACTCCCACTTAGATAGACATCCCTCTAATCATCTAAGTGATCACATGATCCATATCAACTAAACCATAACCGATCATCATGTGAAATGGAGTAGTTTTCAATGGTGAACATCACTATGTTGATCATATCTACTATATGATTCACGCTCAACCTTTCTATCTCAGTGTTCCGAGGCCATATCTGCATATGCTAGGCTCGTCAAGTTTAACCCGAGTATTTTGCGTGTGCAAAACTATCTTACACCCTGCTACCTCTTGAGCACTGCGTTGGTCACCCGAGTATGCAAAGTTGACACTCTTCCAAAATAGTGGGATTAACATTAACTAAAGTCATGACCTCTCCAAACCCACTTTTATTAAAAAATTCATAAGATTGAACATTCTCCAAATATGTGGGATCTAAAGTTGACACTCTTCCAAACCCACTTTCAACAATATTGCAAACACCATTATCAATCTCATATTCATCATGGGGCTTAAATAAATTTTCAAGATCAAAAGAAGTATCACCCCAATCATGATCATTGCAACAAATAGTAGTCATAACAAATATAACATCCCCAAGCTTGAGGTTTTGCATATCATTAACAGAATTGACATTAAGAGAATTTATGATAACATCATTGAAATCATGATTTTCATCGAAGGAACTATCAAGTATGGGTGCAATAGCAACGATCTCATGTTTAACATAAGGAACTATAGCAAATTCATCTTCGTAAATATTGGCATCATGGCCACAATAATACCAAGCATCATGTTCATCAAGGGATATTTCAATCAAATCATCGGAATCATAATTATCTATAGATTCATGCATATCATTATTTTCTTTCGAAGCAACGACCATTCTTTCAATAAATTCTTTGACATAGACATTATGAGCATAGTTTTCATAGCAATATTTAAGTATGTCAAAATTTTCAGATTCGTAGAGAGTAACATCATATTTTTCAATCAAAGAAGCAACTTCATAAGCACCCTTAAAAGCAACAAATTCTTCAATTTGTTCGATATCGTAGTAACTATAAACACCCTTTGCATAAGAAGATAAGATTTCATTGTCATTAAACTCACATAGGTAGGGCAGGTGTTTTTTAGGGTTCTTAGAGCAACAAGTAAGATCACAAATTTCACAAAGATTCCAAGCATAACATAGCAATCTGTTTATTTGTTCCCATAAGAGTCTCCCTTCTTCAGACAAATGGTGATGCACAAAATGAGCATGCTTACCTAAAGATTTCCCATCAACTAGGCTAGTTGGGGTTTCAGCACGAGCTCATAAGGATCTAAGATGATCCAAGTAGAATACTTTAAGTGGATCCATATCAATATGTTTTTAGCAAGCAAAGATGCAAGCAAATGGAAACACAAACAAAGATACATACGGGAAGAAAGTGAACGGAAAAGAGGTTGAATAAAACGGCAAGGGTGAAGTGGGGGAGAGGAAAACGAGAGGAAAATGGAAAATAAAGTAATGCGAGGGATAAGAGTTTGTGATGGGTACTTGGTATGTCTTGACTTGGCGTACATCTCCCCGGCAACGGCGCCAGAAATCCTTCTTGCTACCTCTTGAGCACTGCGTTGGTTTTCCCTTGAAGAGGAAAGGGTGGTGCAGTAAAGCAGGGTAAGTATTTATGCCCGTTTCAAAATGCGGTCAAAACGGCGGGAATGACCGTTCCTAGCTAGTGGTTGAATCTTGGAATTTTTTTGGTGTTTCTCTGATAAAATAGATACTTATGTACCTAGAAATGATTTTTGGAAAAAATAAAGAGCAAACTAGAAGGCAGCTACAGTTCAAATTTGACCCGCTTCCACCTGAACCGGCGAAAATTTGTCTTTTTCACGAGAGGTGGATCAAAACTTTTTACACCCAATCATTTGGTCAATTGTGCATGAAATATGGCCTAGTATTTTACAAAAATGATTCGGTCCAATTTTGCAACAAATATATTATAGGTTCTTCACAAAAAAACCTCCTTTTGGGCACTCGAAAAATGGAAAATGGTTTTTTCGTCCAAAGAAAATGAAAACTCCCTTTGTCAATATTGTTTGCCATTCCAAGATGCAAACTTGTGCGAAATATGGAATCATTTGAACAAATATTTGATAGGACTTTCACAAAAATACTCATTTTGAGCACTGAAAAATGGAATGAATTTTTTTATCTTGAATCGATCACGACCAATTTATATTGGTCATAAGGTCATCAAATGGTTTGCTGTGTTCTGATTGGACCATGAGCATATCACGCGGATCACGCATCAACCACCGTCGGATGCTTCCGGATCCAACGGCCCAAACCCACCCGAGCCGAAACCCTAGGTCTGTCCTCATGGACATTTTCCACCCACCCCCCGCCTCCATTCTTTCTTTCTTTCTCTCCCTCCCCCCTCAGATCCTCTCCCTTCTCCCCCGTGCAGCGAACCCTAGCCCCTCTCTCCCCCGCACACCACTCCTCCTCCCTTCCAGATCACAGCCGCCATTTCCTCCTTTCTAGATCGCCACCGCCACCGTCCTTCCCTCTCCGCCTCGCCTCTGTCTCCCACCGTCTCCCCTCTCCCTCCCTCAGATCCGCCGCCGCCCGCCTCCGCGTGGCCTCCACCTCCACCTCCAGCCCCACCGCACACCACTCATCTCCAATCCCGCCGCCATCCCCGGCTCCTCACCACAAGCTCCAGCAAGCCCGCCCTCCCCGCGCCCCTCAGCAGCGGCCGCCGCGCCCTGCGGCTCGCGAGGCAACGAGCTCCGCAGCGCCTCCGACGACCGCGCCCGGAGGCCGCTGCCGTCCTCCCCGACAAGGCAGCTGCCGTCCTGGCGGCGTGCCTAGGCCCCGCGGCGCCGGACCAGCCCGGGTGGGTGCCCCTCGTCCCCACTTGTTTTCCCCCTCCGATCCGATTGATCCGCAGGAGGCTGTAGCTGACCCCCTCTCTCACCTCGCCTTATGGATGCAGATCCGTCGAGGGATACACCATCGCCGGTTCGGGAGCAGGATCTGGCGCTGGGGTTCAAGGTCAACAAGGTCTTCTCTCGCCCTCCTCTCTTCTCCTTTTGATTCGATCTGGATGTTGCTCACACATGCCCGATTTGTTTTTCTTCCTCACGCAGGTCATCGTCAAGCCCTCGATCTGGCTGCGACCTCCAGTGCACTCACGCGGCTGATGGGCATAGGTCCATGCACGCTGGTGATGGTGGCTCACCAAGGTTGCCGTCGTCGCCTGGACGCACGAGGCACCCGATGACCTCCTCCATCGCCAACCACCAGCACCCGTCTGGAGGATTTGCGTTCTATCCCCTCCCCCACATGAACGACCTCCTTCCTGCAACCATCGCACGCACGGGAGAGCTCAGCTCACCTTCATGGGCGCTCGATAAGTTGATCTGTTGCCTTCTGTTTAAGACTTTGCATTTTGGTAAATTGGTTTGGTCGCTGGGAATGGTAGTATGCTGTGGTGAATCAGATGGGGTTCCTGGCGATACTCTTGCTAGTTGCCTAGTTAGTACTGATAGCTAGGTGTTCTAGTTAATCATGTATTTATTTGTCTCTTAGAGGTGTCTGTACCCTGCCCGATAGCTTATTCTCAATAACTGGAACCAAATCTATGTGTTTTCGCTAACCAGCTTCGGTTATTGCCTTCACATATTGTTTTGAATTTCAAAATGAATACACTCAAAGTGTTGCGACTGGTGCCTCTGTTGAAGATTTGAATCCAGTTTTGTGATAGGATTACTCAACCTGCACCTGTTTTGTCAAAGAATTACTTAATCTTGCACAGGACAGTGCCAATTTTTTTCATTTCCACCATTTGCAATAAATGTTGCACCTCCTGGCACTGCCATGTGCCATCATCTCGCTATTCGTTTGTCCACTCTAGTTGAAGGGAGATGCATATCTGCTTAGCAGACAAGGTGACATATGACATGGCATTGATCTTACCCTCCCATCAGATCAATGAACTAAGAACCTGGACTCTTGGGAGCCACTGTTTGAACATGATAGGCTATAGCGGAATAAATTGCAATATTATGTATTCTTGCATTTCATACTTATTATGAACTGTTATGATAGGGCATGAAGATAGCATGTGCTGTTAGTATGATAGACTCTCAGTCTGATAGCATGGATCTGTTGCTCTATTTTATTGTGCTGAACTTTGTTGTTACCTGGATGTTGCAATCCTTGACTGTTCTCATGATGTTGTACAGGAGGCCCTTGTGGTCAGGCTGGAGCTTGGCGGCAGCCTGGCGGATGACGGGAGCCTGGACGGTGGCTATTTCTGCAGCAGGATGATAGCTTAAATTTTGTGATAATCTTGGAATAGCTTCAGCACCTACAATTAATTTTGCACATAAAGCTTGAGTAATTTTGCACATGAAGCTTCAGTATTTTAGCACATGAAGCTTCTGCTACTGTTATTCTTGTCATGAATCTTCCACCATTTTTCAGTAGCTTAAATTTGACTTGGTGTAGTAATCTTGGTGCTTAGTGCTGCTTGTATCTCATGCTAATTGTTGCATGAGTAGTTTCAGTAGTTTTATAACAGCATCAGTAGCACAAATTTAAATGGACTGTGATTATAACAACAGCAGTAGTTTCAGTAGCTTATTTATTTAGTGACTGCAGACTGTGATTATACAGTAGAAGTAGTTAGTATCACTGTAGACTGCATATTATACAGTAGAAGTAGTTAGCCAATTTCTAGGGGCTGTCTGTTCACCTGTTAGTATCTCCTTGCATTTTCAACTCTGATTTTGAACGATTAAGGTTACTCCCACAAACAATTTTGCTAAACATCTATAACATTTTAAGTGAACCATAATTCATATTTTGTTTACCTTTTTAGATCTGTTCCACCGCTTACATTTAGTGTTTCCATTGAAGTTGTTTGGTTCTGGCCTCAGCAGTAGTACACTCTAATGGTAGCTTTATGCTCACTCTTTTACAACAAAACTTTTTAGCTCTTTCTCATGATCCTTGTGGGCATTTATTTTAGTCCATGGAGCTATTGCTCTAGCAGATGTTGCTCTGCTTGACATCTCACAGTCCACTGGATCGGCTGTGACATCTCATAGTCCATAGTTTATAATCAGGTTTCTGTTTGACAGCTTCATAGTCAACAGTTACATGATAATTCTATAATGCTGAAGCTATATTCCTGTCTGCTCAACAGTTACATGATAATTTCGTAATGCTGAAGCTATATTTGCTGCCTGTGTCTTAATTTTTTTATTCTGTAATGATGATATGAAATGTCACGCAGGTCATTATTGGTGCTGTTGCTGTGGTTGTCGGAGGTGTTGCTGCTGCATCTGGCGAAGCTGTAGTCCGCGAAGGTCAAGGATGAGATCGTCCTTGATGGCAACGACATCGAGCTCGTCTCCCGCTCAGCCGCCCTCATCAACTAGGTGAATCAAACAGGACCCAGAACCTGTCTTTGTTCATGTACATATTGTGCTCCCTGAATAATTTGGTTGATGTGATGCAATTGATATGGTATCATGCTTGCTTATGCTCTTTGCGGAAACTAGTATGCTAGATGTGCTTAGAAATAATTGCAATGTCTTCAGATGTTGGATGTCAAGTGTTCTTTGTTTGCGATGCATATATGGCTGCTTGTGCTGGTCAACATGATGCAAATAGGGCTACTTCTCTCGTTGTGTTGTTGTTATTGTTGTTGTTGTTTGTGGTTTGTCCAGTTTTGGCCTGGATAGTTGCATCTTTCTCTTCATGTATTATTATGTTCTCCATAATGATTTGGTTTTGCTACCATATGATCTGCTTCTACATTCTGTTCCTGTGTAATCTGATCTGCAATGATTCAGTTTTTGGTTCCATATAGTTAATCCGCTTCCATGCTCTATTCTTGGATAATTCTCTTGTTGTTCTTATTGTTGTATGTGTTCGCCTTCCAGGGACAACATATATATGCTCAATACACTCTACTTGTTTTCTTGTATAGTTTTCTTACTTGTTTTCCTTTATGCGTTCACTCTTTTTCAGGAGCTCCAAGCCTAATTTTTTCCTTTATGTTCACTCTTTTACAGGAACTCCAGTCCTAATTTTTCTGAGTGTGAAGCCGTGAAGCCAAGTGAGAAGCAGTGAAGCCGTACTTTGCAAAGAGTTCTTTTGGCTATGTAGTAGACTGTAAACTGTAATATTGTAACGGATTGTAAAAGGCTATGTAGTGTTATTTGATGAACTATGTTTGTTCTGTCCTGTTTGAAATAGCAGTTATGTATGTTGAGAAGATATGGAAACTTCACTAGTGGGACCCACTTATGAATATAATCTGAGCAATTTTGAAATTTTTGACATGTGGGACTCATGTATGGCATTATGACTTGTGGGACCCTTCTGACTAGTGGGACCAGCTCCAAAATATAATTATTGAAAATATAAAATCAATTGATTGTAAGAAGGCCAAGGCCAAAAAACAAAGAAGCTGAAATACTAGGCTTGGCCCAAGTAGCCCACAAGAATTGACAGAAAAAATAATATAAAAGGCTGAATTGTTGGGCTAGGCCCATGTAGAAAACTGAATTGGACTGGGCTGAATCTTGTGCCACATCAGCTTGCCACGCTGGATGCCTACGTGGACTGGGGAGGTTGCTAGTGACCAAAACAAAACAATAGGCTTATTTTGGTCATAAACGTTTGCGACCATTCCAGAAGAATGGTCGCTATAGTCAGTTTACGACGCCCAGCTTTTGACCTTATGTTTTTGGTCACAAAAAGGTCATAAATGGAAATTTGTGACCTTTCAGTGACCAATAGTGGTGGTCATAAGTTGACATATTTCTTGTAGTGAAAGCTAAGCACTTATCCCATTGCAAGAAAGATCAATCTAGTAGGCCAAACCAAACTGATAATTCGAAGAGACTTGCAAAGATAAACCAATCATACATAAAAGAATTCAGAGAAGATTCAAAATTGTTCATAGATAAACTTGATCATAAACCCACAATTCATCGGATCTTGACAAACATACCACAAAAGAAGATTACATCGAATAGATCTCTAAGAGAATCGAGGAGAACTTTGTATTGAGATCCAAAGAGAGAGAAGAAGCCATCTAGCTACTAGCTATGGACCCGAAGGTCTGAAGTAAACTACTCACACATCATCAGAGGGGCCATGGAGTTGATGTAGAGGCCCTCCGTGATCAATTCCCCCTCCGGCGGAGCTCCGGAAAAGGCCCCAAGATGGGATCTCTTGGGTACATAAGGTTGCGGCGGTGGAAATAGGGTTTCGTGGTGCTCATGGATGTTTGCGGGGTATGTGAACATATATAGGAGGAAGAAGTAGGTCGATGGAGCTACGAGGGGCCCACGAGGGGAAGGCGCACCCAGGGGGTAGGCGCGCCCCTTGCCTCGTGGCCGTCTCGTTGATTGCTTGACGTCCACTCCAAGTCCTCTGGATCACGTTTGTTCCAAAAATCACGTTCCCGAAGGTTTCATTCCGTTTGGACTCCGTTTGATGTTCCTTTTCTACGAAACACTGAAATAGGCAAAAAAAACAAAAATTTGGGCTGGGCCTTCGGTTAATAGGTTAGTCCCAAAAATAATATAAAAGTGTAAAATAAAGCCCATTAACATCCAAAACAGATAATATAATAGCATGGAACAATCAAAAATTATAGATACGTTGGAGACATATCAGCATCCCCAAGCTTAATTCCTGCTCGTCCTCGAGTAGGTAAATGATAAAAATAGAATTTTTGATGTGGAATGCTTTCTAGAATGTTCTTCAATGTATTTTTCTCTATTGTGGCATGAATGTTCAGATCCGAAAGATTGAAGATAAAAGTTTATTGTTGACATAAAAATAGTAATACTCCAAGTATGCTAATCAAGCAATTATGTCTTATCAAAATACCATAGCCAAAGAAAACCTATCCCTACGAAGTCATATAGTTTGTCCATGCTTCATTTTCGTCACACAAGATGCTCTCATCATGCACAACCCCAATGACAAGCCAAGCAATTGTTTCATACTTAGCCTTTTCAAACTCTTTCAACTTTTACACAATATATGAGCGCGAGCCATGTACATAGCACTATGGGTGGAATAGAATATGATGATTGAGGTTGTGTGAGAAGACAAAAAGGGAGAAAGTCTCACATTGATGTGGCTAATCAATGGGCTGTGCAGATGCCCACCAATTGATGTCAATGCAAGGAGTAGGGATTGCCATGCAACGGATGCACTAGAGCTATAAATATATGAAAGTTCATCAAAGAAACTAAGTGGGTGTGCATCCAACTCGCTTGCTCACGAAGACCTAGGGCATTTGAAGAAGCCCATCATTGGAATATACAAGCCAAGTTCTATAATGAAAAATTCCCACTAGTATATGGAAGTGACAAAATAAGAGACTCTCTATCATGAAGATCATGGTGCTACTTTGAAGCACAAGTGTGGAAAAAGGATAGTGACATTGTCCCTTCTATATTTTTCTCTCATTTTTTTATTTGGGCCTTCTTTTTTTATTTTGGCCTCTTTTCTTTCTTTTTTTTCGTTCGGAGTCTCATTCCGACTTGTGGGAGAATCATAGTCTCCTTCATCCTTTCCTCTCATGGGACAATGCTCTAATGATTATCATCACACTTTTATTTTCTTACAACTCAAGAATTACAACTCGATACTTAGAACAAAATATGACTCCATGTGAATGCCTCCGGCGGTGTACCAGGATTGCGATGAATCAAGAGTGACATGTATGAAAAAAAATTATGAATGGTGGTTTTGCCACAAATACGATGTCAATTAGATGATCATGCAGAGCAATATGACAATGATGATGCGTGTCATAATAAATGGAACAGTGGAAATTTGCATGGCAATATATCTCGGAATGGCTATGGAAATGCTATAATAGGTAGGTATGGTGGCTGTTTTGAGGAAGATATAAGGAGGCTTATGTGTGATAGAGCGTATCATATCACGAGGTTTGGATGCACCGGCGAAGTTTGCACCAACTCTCAAGGTGAGAAAGGGCAATGCACGGTAGCGAAGAGGCTAGCAATGGTGGAAGAGTGATAGTGCGTATAATCCATGAACTCAACATTAGTCATAAATAACTTACATACTTATTGCAAAAATCTACAAGTCATCAAAACCAAGCACTAAGCGCATGCTCCTAGGGGGATAGATTGGTAGGAAAAGACCATCGCTCGTCCCCGACCGCCACTCATAAGGAAAGCAATCAAAGAACACCCCATGCTTCAAATTTGTCACATAACGTTCAACATACGTGCATGATAAGGGACTTGCCAACTTCAACACAAGTATTAATCAATTTCACAATTACTCAACTAGCACGCTTCTAATATTACCACCTTTATATCTCAAAACCATCTATCAACCATCCAACTTCTCTTAGCATTTAAAATTTATAACCAAAGTGAATTACCATGCTGTTATAAAGAACTCTCAAAATGATATAAGTGAAGCAGGAGAGATCAATTATTTCAATAAATTAGAACCACCGTCGTGCTCTAAAAGATATAAGCGAAGCACCCGAGCAAAAAACTATATAGCTCGAAAGATATAAGTGAAGCACATAGAGTATTCTAATAAATTCCAATTCATGTGTGTCTCTCCCAAAAGGTGTGTAAAGCAAGTATGATTGTGTTAAACTAGAAAGCAAAGACTCAAATCATACAAGACGCTCCAAGCAAAACACATATCACGTGGCGAATAAAAATATAGCTCCAAGTAAAGTTACTGATAGACGAAGACGAAAGAGGGGATGCCTTCCGGGGCATCCCCAAGCTTAGGTTTTTTGGTGTCCTTGGATTTTACCTTGGGGTGCCTTGGGAATCCCAAAGCTTAGGCTCTTGCCACTCCTTGTTCCATAATCCATCAAATCCTTACCCAAAACTTGAAAACTTCACAACACAAAACTTAAAAGAAAATCTTCGTGAGCTCCGTTAGTAAAAGAAAAGAAACCACCACTTCAAGGTACTGTAATGAACTCATTCTTTATTTGTATTGGTGTTAAACATACTGTATTCCAACTTCTCTATGGTTTATAAACTCTATTACTAGCCATAGATTCATCAAAATAAGCAAACAACACACGAAAAACAGAATCTGTCAAAAACAGAACAGTCTGTAGTAATCTGTAGGTTTCGAATACTTATGGAACCTCAAAAATTCTAAAATAAATTGATGGACGTGAGAAATTTATCTTTTAATCGTCTGCAAAAAAAATTAACTAAATAGCACTCTCCAATAAAAAATCGCAGCAATTCTCGCGAGCGCTAAATTTTCTGTTTTTTACAGCAGGATCAAAAAGACTTTCCCCAAGTCTTCCCAACGGTTCTACTTGGCACAAACACTAATTAAAAGCATAAAAAACACATCTAAACAGAGGATGGATGAATTATTTATTACTAAACATAACCAAAAAGCAAGAAACAAAAATAAATTTGAGTTGCCTCCCAACAAGCGCTATCCAACAAGCGCTATCGTTTAACGCCCCTACTAGGCATAATATTTCAACGATGCTCACACGGAAGATAATAATTGAGACAAATAGAGCATCATGAAACATGTGACAAACACATCAAGTCTAAACATACTTCCTATGCATAGGCATCTTATAGGCAAACAAATTATCAAGGCAAGCAAAAACTAGCATATGCAAGGAAGCGGAAACAATAGCAATCTCAACATAACGAGAGGTAATTTAGTAACATGAAAATTTCTACAACCATATTTTCCTCTCTCATAATAATTACATGTAGGATCATAAAAAATTCAACAATATAGCTATCACATAACAATATTCTTAACACGATCCACATGCATGCAAAGTTGACACTCTTCCAAAATAGTGGGATTAACATTAACTAAAGTCATGACCTCTCCAAACCCACTTTTATCAAAAACTTCATAAGATTGAACATTCTCCAAATATGTGGGATCTAAAGTTGACATCTTCCAAACCCACTTTCAATAATATTGCAAACACTATTATCATCATATTCATCATGGGGCTTAAATAAATTTTCAAGATCAAAAGAAGAATCACCCCAATCATGATCATTGCAACAAATAGTAGTCATAGCAAAACTAGCATCCCCAAGCTTGAGGTTTTGCATATTATTAGCACAATTGACATTAAGATAGAATTTATAATAACATCATTGCAATCATGCTTTTCATCGAAGGAACTATCAAGTATGGGTGCAATAGCAACGATCTCATGTTTAACATAAGGAACTATAGCAAATTCATCTTCATAAATATTGGCATCATGGCCACAAGAATAGCAAGCATCATGTTCATCAAGGGATATTTCAATCAAATCATCGGAATCATAATTATCTATAGATTCATGCATATCATTATTTTCTTCCGAAGCAACGCATTCTTTCAATAAATTCTTTGACATAGACATTATGAGCATAGTTTTCATAGCAATATTTAAGTATGTCAAAATTTTCAGATTCGTAGAGAGTAATATCATACTTTTCAATCAAAGAAGCAACTTCATAAGCACCCTTAAAAGCAACAAATTCTTCAATTTGTTCGATATCGTAGTAACTATAAACACCCTTTGCATAAGAAGATAAGATTTCATTATCATTAAACTCACATAGGTAGGGGAGGTGTTTTTTAGGGTTCTTAGAGCAACAAGTAAGATCACAAATTTCACAAAGATTCCAAGCATAACATAGCAATCTGTTTATTTGATCCCATAAGAGTCCCCTTTTTCAGACAAATGGTGACGCACAAAATGAGCATGCTCATCTAAAGATTTCCCATCAACTAGGCTAGTTGGGTTTCAGCACGAGCGCATAAGGATCGAAGATGATCCAAGTATAACACTTTAAGTGGATCCATATCAATAGATTTTAGCAAGCAAAGATGCGAAGGCAATGGAAACACAAACAAAGATACATGGGAAGAAGGCGAATGGAAAAGAGGGCGAATAAAACGGCAAGGGTGAAGTGGGGGAGAGGAAAACGAGAGGCAAATGGCAAATAATGTAATGCGAGGATAAGAGTTGTGATGGGTACTTGGTATGTCTTGACTTGGCGTAGATCTCCCCGGCAACGGCGCCAGAAATCCTTCTTGCTACCTCTTGAGCACTGCGTTGGTTTTCCCTTGAAGAGGAAAGGGTGGTGCAGTAAAGCAGGGTAAGTATTTCCCTCAGTTTTTGAGAACCAAGGTATCAATCCAGTAGGAGACCACGCGCGAGTCACCTCGTACATACACAAACAAATAAGAACCTCGCAACCAACGCGATAAAGGGGTTGTCAATCCCTTCACGTCCACTTGCAAGAGTGAGATCTGATAGAGATGATAATAATAAGATAAATATTTTTGGTATTTTTATGATATAGATTGAAAGTAAAGATTGCAAAATAAAATAGATTGGAAACTTGTATGATGGAAAATAGAACCGGGGGCAATAGGTTTCACTAGTGGCTTCTCTCAAGATAGCATAAGTATTACAGTGGGTGAACAAATTACTGTCGAGCAATTGATAGAAAAGCGAATAATTATGAGAATATCTAGGCATGATCATGTATATAGGCATCACGTCCGTGACAAGTAGACCGACTCCTGGCTGCATCTACTACTATTACTCCACACATCGACCGCTATACAACATGCATCTAGAGTATTAAGTTCATAAGAATAGAGTAACGCCTTAAGCAAGATGACATGATGTAGAGGGATAAACTGATGCAATATGATGTAAACCCCATCTTTTTATCCTCGATGGCAACAATACAATACGTGTTGTTTCCCTTTCTGTCAGTGGGATCGAGCACCGCAAGATTGAACCCAAAGGATTGAACCCAAAGCTAAGCACTTCTCCCATTGGAAGAAAGATCAATCTAGTAGGCTAAACCAAACTGATAATTCGAAGAGACTTGCAAAGATAAACCAATCATACATAAAAGAATTCAGAGAAGATTCAAATATTGTTCATAGAAAAACTTGATCATAAACCCACAATTCATCGGATCTCAACAAACACACCGCAAAAGAAGATTACATCGAATAGATCTCCAAGAGAATTGAGGAGAACTTTGTATTGAGATCCAAAGAGAGAGAAGAAGCCATCTAGCTACTAGCTATGGACCCGAAGGTCTGAAGTAAACTACTCACACATCATCGGAGGCGCCATGGAGTTGATATAGAGGCCCTCCGTGATCAATGCCCCCTTCGGCGGAGCTCCGAAAAAGGCCCCAAGATGGGATCTCTTGGGTACAGGAGGTTGCGACAGTGGAAATAGGGTTTTGTGGTGCTCCTGGATGTTTGCGCGATATGTGAACATATATAGGAGGAAGAAGTAGGTCAGTGGAGCTACGAGGGGCCCACAAGGGGGGAGGGCGCGCCCAGGGGGTAGGCGCGCCCGCCTGCCTCGTGGCCGCCTCGTTGATTGCTTGACGTCCACTCCAAGTCCTCTAGATCACTTCTGTTCCAAAAATCAAGTTCCCGAAGGTTTCATTCCATTTGGACTCTGTTTGATATTCCTTTTATACGAAACACTAAAATAGGCAAAAAAACAGCAATTTGGGTTGGGCCTCCGGTTAATAGGTTAGTCCCAAAAATAATATAAAAGTGTAAAATAAAGCCCATTAACATCCAAAACAGATAATATAATAGCATGGAACAATAAAAAAATATAGATACGTGGGAGACGTATCACACCCGTTGTAGATGAACGTTGAGCTTATCACACCCGATCATCACGTGGTGTCTCGGCACGATGAACTTTGGCAACGGTGCATACTCAGGGAGAACACTTTTACATTCAAATTTAGTGAGAGATCATCTTATAATGCTACCATCAAACAAAGCAAAATAACATGCATAAAGGATAAACATCACATGCAATCAATATAAGTGATATGATATGGCCATCATCGTCTTGTGCCTTTGATCTCCATCTCCAAAGCACCGTCACGATCACCATCGTCACCGGCGCGACACCTTGATCTCCATCGTAGCATCATTGTCGTCTCGCCAACTATTGCTTCTGTGACTATCGCTACCGCTTAGTGACAAAGTAAAGCAATTACATGGCGATTGCATTGGATACAATAAAGCGACAACCATATGGCTCCTGCCAGTTGCCGATAACTCCATTACAAAACATGATCATCTCATACAATAAATATAGCAAAATTTCTTGACCATGTCACATCATGACATGCCCTGCAAAATCAAGTTAGACGTCCTCTACTTTGTTGTTGCAAGTTTTACGTGGCTGCTACGGGATGATCAAGAACCGTTCTTACCTACACATCAAAACCACAATGATAGTTCGTCATGTTAGTGCTGTTTTAACCTTCTCAAGGACGAGGCGTAGACACAGTCGGTTCAACTAAAGTTGGAGAAACTGACACCCGCCAGCCACCTGTGTGCAAAGCACGTCGGTAGAACTAGTCTCGCGTAAGCATACACGTAATGTCGGCCAGGGCCGCTTCATCCAACAATACCGCCGAACCAAAGTATGACATACTGGTAAGCAGTATGACTTGTATCGCCCACAACTCACTTGTGTTCTAACCGTGCATATAACATCTACGCATAAACCTGGCTCGGATGCCACTATTGGGGAACGTAGTAATTTCAAAAAAATTCCTACGCACACGCAAGATCATGGTGATGCATAGCAACGAGAGGGGAGAGTGTCGTCCACGTACCTTCGTAGACCGTTAAGCGGAAGCGTTATAACAACGCGGTTAATGTAGTTGTACGTCTTCACGATTGATCGATCCTCAGGACCGAACGTATGACACCTCCGCGTTTAGCACACGTTCAGCTCGGTGACATCCCGCGAACTCACGATCCAGTAGAACTCGGGGAAGAGTTTCGTCAGCATGACGGCATGGTGACGATGTTGATGAAGCTACCGACGTAGGGCTTCGCCTAAGCACTGCTACGATATAACCGAGGTGGATTATGGTGGAGGGGGGCACCGCACACGGCTAAGAGATCAACGGATCAATTGTTGTGTCTATGGGATGCCCCCTGCCCCCGTATATAAAGGAGCTAGGGGGGAGGCGGCCGGCCAAGGTGGAGGTTGCACCAAGGGGGGAGTCCTACTCTCACCGGGAGTAGGACTCCCTCTTTTCCTAGTTGTAGTAGGAGAAGGGGGGAAGGAGGAGGTGGAGAGAAGGAAGGAGAGGGGGGCCGCCGCCCCTTCCCCTTGTCCAATTTGGATTGGGGCAAGGGGGGCCGCGCGCCACCTTCTGGCTGCCCTCTCTCTTCTCCACTAAGGCCCATAAGGCCCAATAGCTTCCCGAGGGGGGGGGGTTCCGGTAACCCCCGGTACTCCGGTATATGTCTGAAACCTTCCGGAACCCTTTCGGTGTCCGAACATAGTCATCCAATATATCGATCTTTATGTCTCGACCATTTTGAGACTCCTCGTCATGTCCATGATCATATACGGGACTCCGAACTACCTTCGGTACATCAAAACACAAAAACTCATAATACTGATCATCACAGAACTTTAAGCGTGCGGACCCTACGGGTTCGAGAACTATGTAGACATGACCGAGACACGTCTCCGGTCAATAACCAATAGTGCAACCTGAATGCTCATATTGGTTCCTACATATTCTACGAAGATCTTTATCGGTCAAACCGCATAACAACATACGTTGTTCCCTTTGTCATCGGTATGTTACTTGTCCGAGATTCGATGGTCGGTATCTCAATACCTAGTTCAATCTCATTATCGGCAAGTCTCTTTACTCGTTCTGTAATGCAACATCCCGCAACTAACTCATTAGTCACATTGCTTGCAAGGCTTATAGTGATGTGCATTACCGAGAGGGCCCAGAGATACCTCTCCGACAATCGGAGTGACAAATCCTATTCTTGATCTATGCCAACTCCACGAACACCGTCGGAGACACCTGTAGAGCACCTTTATAATCACCCAGTTACGTTGTGACGCTTCATAGCACACAAAGTGTTCCTCCGGTATTCGGGAGTTGCATAATCTCATAGTCATAGGAACATGTATAAGTCATGAAGAAAGTAATAGCAGTAAACTTAAACGATCAAGTGCTAAGCTAACAAAATGGGTCAAGTCAATCACATCATTCTCCTAATGATGTGATCCCGTTGATCAAATAACAACTCATGTCTATGGCTAGTAAACTTAACCATCTTTGATCAATGAGCTAGTGAAGTATAGGCATACTAGTGACACTATGTTTGTCTATGTATTCACACATGTATTATGTTTCCGGTTAATACAATTTTAGCATGAATAATAAACATTTATCATGAAATAAGGAAATAAATAATAACTTTATTATTTCCTCTAGGGCATATTTCCTTCAGGGGAACGCAATATTTCAAAAAAAAATCCTATGATCACGCAAGATCTATCTAGGAGATGCATAGCAACGAGAGGGGGGAGTGTGTCTACATACCCTTGTAGACCGAAAGCGGAAGCGTTTAATTAACGCGGTTGATGTAGTCGAACATCTTCGCGATCCAACTGATCAACTACCGAACGCTTGGCACCTCCGCGATCTGCACACGTTCATCTCGGTGACGTCCCTTGAATTCTAGATCCAGCTGAGCTCGACGGAGAGTTTCGCTAGCACAATGGCGTGGTGACGGTGATGATGAAGTTACCGACGTAGGGCTTCGCCTAAACACTACGACAATATGACCGAGGTGTGTTTCTATGGAGGGGGGCACCGCACACGGCTAAAACAATTGTCAACTTATGTGTTCTAGGGTGCCCCTGCCCCCGTATATAAAGGAGCAAGGGGGAGGCCGGCCGGCCCTATATGGCGCGCCCAAGGGGGGCAATCCTACTCCTAGTAGGAGTTGGACCCCCCTTTCCTAGTCCTACTAGGAGAAGAAGGAAGGAGAGGGGAGGGATAAGGAAGGAGGGGGTGCCGCCCCTCCCCTAGTCCAATTCAGACTTGGCCCATGGGGGGCGGCTAGCCCTTGGCTGCTCCCTCTCTCTCCCTTAAGGCCCAATAAGGCCCATAACTTCCACGATGGTTCCGATAACCCTTCCGGCACTCCGATAAATACCCGATACACCTCGGAACCATTCCGGTGTCCGAATATAGTCATCCAATATATCAATCTTTATGTCTCGACCATTTTGAGACTACTCGTCATGTCCATGATCTCATTCGAGACTCCGAACTACCTTCGGTACATCAAAACACATAAACTCATAATCTCGATCGTCATCGAACGTTAAGCGTGCGGACCCTACGGGTTCGAGAACTATGTAGACATGACCGAGACTCATCTCCGGTCAATAACCAATAGCAGAACCTGGATGCTCATATTGGTTCCTACATATTCTACGAAGATCTTTATCGGTCAAACCGCATAACAACATACGTTGTTCCCTTTGTCATTGTTATGTTACTTGGCCGAGATTCGATCGTTGGTAACATCATACCTAGTTCAATCTCGTTATCGGCAAGTCTCTTTACTCGTTTTGTAATGCAAAATCTCGCAACTAACTTATTAGTCACTTTGCTTGCAAGGCTTATAGTGATGTGCATTACCGAGAGGGCCCAGAGATACCTCTCCGACAATTGGAGTGACAAATCCTAATCTCGATCTATGCCAACTCAACAAATACCATCGGAGACACCTGTAGATCATCTTTATAATCACCCAGTTACGTTGTGACGTTTGATAGCACACTAAGTGTTCCTCCGGTGTTCGGGAATTGCATATTCTCATAGTCATAGGAACATGTATAAGTCATGAAGAAAGCAATAACAATAAACTAAATGATCATAGTGCTAAGCTAACGGATGGATATAGTCCATCACATCATTCTCTAATGATGTGATCTCGTTCATCAAATGACAACACATGTCCATGGCTAGGAAACTTAACCATCTTTGATTAACGAGCTAGTCAAGTAGAGGCATACTAGGGACACTCTGTTTGTCTATGTATTCACACATGTACTAAGTTTCCAGTTAATACAATTCTAGCATGAATAATAAAAATTTATCATGATATAAGGAAATATAAATAACAACTTTATTATTGCCTCTAGGGCATATTTCCTTCAGTCTCCCACTTGCACTAGAGTCAATAATCTAGTTCACATCGTCATGTGATTTCACACCAATAGTTCACATCTCTATGTGATTAGTTCACATCTTCATGTGACTAATATCCAAAGGGTTTACTAGAGTCAATAATCTAGTTCACATCGCTATGTGATTAACACCCAAAGAGTGATCATGTTTTACTTGTGAGGGAAGTTTAGTCTACGAGTCTGCAACATTCAGATCTGTATGTATTTTGCAAATTTCTATGTCTACAATACTCTGCACGGAGCTACTATAGCTAATTGCTCCCACTTTCAATATGTATCTAGATCCACTACAAAAAAAAGACACATCCGTGACATTTTGGGCCAAACGAAATTTTCCTCTGTCATACATATGACACTTCTATGACGATAATTGTGACAAAACCCGGTATCATCATAGATGTGGTGGGCTCCTACTTCTATGACAAAAAATCATGACAGAAAATGGGCTTTTCGTCCTGGGCGGGCCGGAGACGCAGCTGCATGACATTCTTTGGGCCGTCCATGACGGAAAAAACCATGGTAGAAGCGAGGGCGAGGAAAATTTCGGGGAGTTCCCGGTTACGGTGGGAGGCCGGGGGCCGAGCGATGCGCGCTTCTCTCGTACACGTACGCGCGTGTGTGTGAGGCGTTGGCTCTAACTGAACCCGAGCGAGGCGTTGGGATCTAACTGAACCCGAGCGATTGCACTACAGGCTATGCATTACTGAACCCGAGCGATCGATCGATAGCTGTTAACTGAACCCGATCGAGCGATTCCTTCGCTACTGCTGCTAACTGAAGCTGATCGATGCTGCCTCTGGATGAACAGTGAGCATTGCAGGGGGGGGGGTTGGATGAACAGTTCCCGGTGGGGGTGAATGAACAGGACCCCGTGGTGTTGCCTCTAGATGAACGGGACCCCGATCGATCGAGCCGGTTGGGGCTGGATGAACAGGACCCCGTGGAGGGCTGGATGAACAGGACCACCCCGTGGAGGGCAGGATGAACAGTAGACGTTGGAGGGCAGGATGAACAGTAGCCCGTGGAGGGGTGGTTGAACAGGAGCCCATGGAGAGGGCTGGTTGAATAGTAGCCGGTGGAGTAGCGCGCGGTGGAGGCTGAATGAACAGGAGCCCATGGATGAACAGTCACAGGTGGAGGCTGGAGGAGGTCGACGGTGGATGAACAGTAGCTCGTGGAGGCTGGAGGGGGTCGACGGTGGAGATGAACAGTATCCCGTGGAGTCCTGTTTTGCGGTACGCCACACCCCTCCCGATGAACAGGACCCCCGTTTCGACCGTAGCGCTCCAACACAAGTCCGTTTCGTCCGTTTTGCGGTACGCCACACCCCTCCCGATCAACAGGACCTCCGTTTCGACCGTAGGAGGTCCGTTTCCTCTGTTTTGCGGTACGCCAGACCCCTCCCGATGAATAGGATCCTGTTTCGAACGTGGCCGGTCGAACACAAGGCCGTTTCGTCCGTTCTGCGGTACACCAGGCCTCGTTTCCATTGCCTGTTCCGTCCAAGCCCTCCCGATGAACACGACACATTCCGTTGCCTCCCCATGAATACGACGCATTCTGTTGCCTCCCCATGAACACGAGACAACGCTGTTTCTCCGTTCCGACCCAGCCATGTACACGAGCCCTGGCCGTACGTATGCGCGAGTAGGCGTTCGAGACCCCGCCTGTATGTACACGTACGTGGCCATATTTTCTTTCTTGCACCCTGGCAGTTGTATGTACGTGTAAATGCTACGTGCGCGCCTCTACTACGACACGTGCGCGCCTCTACTACGACACGTGCGCGCCTCTACTACGACACGTGCGCGCCTCTACATCGACCAGTATGTATGTACACGTTCGTGACCAGAATGACAACGCTACATACGCTTCAACCAGGTGGGTCCCGACTGTCAGGCACTTCCTTGCGTGCGAAGATGTAGCTGGTGGGTCCTAGCAGTCAGGGGCAAATGTTTTTTTCGCGAAATACGGTGGCCCGTCCGGTGGGTCCCCGTTGTCAGGTGGAGGAATAATTATTTTGCGTGTATTAAGGAGGCACTTCCTTGTTGCGGCCGTGGACCCAGCTGTCAGCGTCTCCACGCACAATACTCTTCCGATGGAAGTCGGTCGTTGACCACATTGACCACGCCGCGCCGAGAGCACCACGGCAGTGGACGACGGCGAGGCCTACGAAGGGGACGACGCGGAGCCGGGGAAGACGCGGGAGTGGAAGCCCGCGCGGAGAGGAGTATGAGGGTTCACTGGTTCGGCTGCGGTGTGAGGCTGCCATCCCTGCAGGGCCTAGCCAGCGGTGGGAATAGTAGGGGGCGGTGAGGCCTCCGGGGCAGCACAGCCGGCCACGGGAGGCAGGAGCATGCGGCACGACCAGCCCTGCTTTGGGCGGCTGGAGCAAGAAGACCAGAGGTTGAAGAAGCACTACGGCCGTTGGATGGACATCGTACGGTCACTGGAGCTAGAATCGTTCATATTGACTAAGTTGACAAAGCCCTTCGTCCCCGTCAACTTAGTAGGCCCACAAGTTAGCCTCCCACCAAGGTGGTTCCTAGCTAGCCGGGGGAGTATTCATTTTTTTGTGCGTAATAAGGAGGCACTTCCGGTGGGTCCGAGCTGACAGCGGGGGGAACGTTTTTTTCGCGAAATACGGTGGCTCGTCTGGTGGGTCCCAGCAGTCAGGGGGAAATGATTTTTTTCGCAAAATACTGGTGGCCAGTCCGGTGGGTCCCCGCTGTCAGGTGGAGGAATAATTATTTTCCGCATAATAAGGAGGCACTTCCTTGCGGCTGCCGTGGACCCAACTGTCAGCCTCTCCATGTATAGTACTGTTCCGATGGAAGTCGGTCGTTGACCACATTGACCACGTCACACCGAGAGCACCACGACGGTGGACGACGGCGAGGCATAGGAAGGGGACGACACGGAGCTGGGGAAGACGTGGCAGTGGATGCCCACGCGGAGAGGAGTCCGAGCGTTCACCGGTTCAGCTGCGGTGTGAGGCTGCCATCGCCGCAGAATAACAGGGGATGTGGGTGAGTAGAGGGATGCCCTAGCCAGCGTGGGAGTAGTAGGGGGCGCTGAGGCCTGCGCGGCTACCACGGGAGGCGGGAGTAGGCGGTCCCGCCGGCGCTGCTTTGGCGGCTGGAGCAAGAAGATCAGAGATTGAAGAAACACGACGGCCGTTGGATTGACATCCAAAGGTTACGTCTGCTAGAATCGTTTGTTGACGTATATAATAACTAAAAAAATCTTGCATACGCATCAACTAAACAGGCCCACAAGTCAGACCACTCCCTCTTTTTTTAAAATAATTTATATATAGCTCATGGCAACTTCTTATGCAATTTATTGCAGTCGTTTTTTTGGTTGGCCAGGGCCAATTTCTCATATTTCTGTGGGTTCCAAACTATTTTTAATACCGAAATGTCCCACCATATTTAAAGTACTTTGAAGATATATTTAAATTAGGTTAATGCCCAGTGAAATAGGAATCTGAAAATGTAATAAAATTCAGAAATTATAAAGTAATTGCCAATTTGTCATCTATTTTTATATTTACAACCCATTTCATATTTTTTTCAAGATTTGCAGGCGTCTTGAAAGAGTTGCACCCCATCAGGGCGTAGAAAAATAAGTAGGCCCGGATTGAGTATTCTTCAGAAAAAATAATCTGGGCTCATTTTCACAAAGGAAAAATAGCTGGGCTGGTCACATGTTGAACATAAAATATAAGCCTGGGCTAGATGGGCCACAGCCCAGTTCAAACCCTACTCCGTCTCAATAATACCAAAGAAAAAAAAATACTACTCTAGTAGCTACATCTCAGGTGTCAACCGATCTTGTGATGTTCTGTTGTCTATTGACTATATACGCTCACAATGTCGTGGGTCCCAGATGTCAGGAAAACACTAGGAGGAAGCATTTTATTTTTCCATACGCTGACATGGTGGGCCCCTACTGTCATTGAGGGAGTCCTGGATTAGGGGGTCTCCAGACAGCCGGACTATATCCTTCAGCCGGACTGTTAGACTATGAAGATACAAGATTGAAGACTTTGTCTCGTGTCCGGATGGGACTCTACTTGGTGTGGAAGGCAAGCTAGGCAATACGGATATGGATATCTCCTCCTTTGTAACCGACCTTGTGTAACCCTAACCCTCTCCGGTGTCTATATAAACCGAAGGGTTTTAGTCCGTAGGACAACAACCACAACATACAATCATACCATAGGCTAGCTTCTAGGGTTTAGCCTCTCCGATCTTGTGGTAGATCTACTCTTGTACTACCCATATCATCAATATTAATCAAGCAGGACGTAGGGTTTTACCTCCATCAAGAGGGCCCGAACCTGGGTAAAACATCGTGTCCCCTGCCTCCTATTACCATCCGGCCTAGACGCACAGTTCGGGACCCCCTACCCGAGATCCGCCGGTTTTGACACCGACATTGGTGCTTTCATTGAGAGTTCCGCTGTGCCGTCGCCACCAGGAAGGATGTATCATCCCGTCTTTAAAGACGACACTGTTGCGGAGGGAGCTTTGGCTATCGGCCAAACTCTCTGGCTAGGTGGTTTTCTTATGACCGCCTGTTCGACCGCTGTGCCGACGATGACTTCTCGGGTCATCGAAAGCAATCTTCATGTCAACTCGGAACTCGCCGATCAGTTAGATCCAATGGAGCTCTCTTCCCTGAACGAGCTCTTGGATCGCATCGCCGCCCTAGGAGTTGCTACAGACTACGATCAGATTGGGCCTAAACCCGATCTGAGAGAGATCAACTCTCCCCAGGTCACCCAGCACGTTGCAGTGGTGGAGGAACAATGCGGCAACCCTTCATCTATCTTAAGGACTAGCTATGTCCGGATTCCCAATCCCTCCAAGCCGGATACCCGCGGAGGGGAGGACGTCACTCAAGACCTGAACCTAGAGTCAAGCAGCGGGCTAGATTTATTGGAAAACATCCAAGAATCCAAACTTCCAATTTCGGAAACTCCTTGGCCCCTGAGTCTCAGATTGGGTGAGGATTCGGGTTCAATTCCACCCACCCAACCAAACATAAGCGATATATCCCAAATTAGGCAAGAGCCCGAAGAAACAGTACACTGGGCCAGATTCCTCCTGGTCATGAACAGGATAAAGGACTGCCACGAGGAAGACGCAATTTCATTCTTCTGCAACAATTGCACGGACAAGGGAATCCTCAACACCATAAGTCGCCGCGAAATTACACTCTTTGCCGACTTGGTGTCCATAGTACGAAAGTACTGTGTGATGGAAAGCGCCTAGAAAACCGAAATAAAATTTTGGGATAATCCGGCCCTGAATACAAACCCAGTCCTAAATAAAAGGGTGCATTATCACAATACACCTGGGTTAACTACCAAAAAGCAAAAGCCCTCTACGGGGCAAGGAACCGTACTGGAGGGATGGCTCAATGGACCCTGCAAAATTCATAGTATAGCGGATGCAGTACCAACGCACAACCTTAGAGCATGTTGGATACTCCGGTAGGTGGCCAAAAGTGGTGAGGATCTACTCCTCCCAAATACCACATAGCACCATCCCGTGGACAACAATACGGTGTTAACGGTCTTTGAGACCTTCGCGTCAAATAATAGACGCAAGCGAACACTCCGCAACATGGCCGAAATCTGCCACGTAGCAGAAATAAATCCTTGGTGTGACACGGCTATTACCTTCAATGCCAGTGACGAACCCAAATTCCGAACAGCCCGAGCACCAGCCACACTGGTTCTCAGTCCAATCATGGACGGCTTTCGACTCACCAAGGTACTCATGGACGGCGGTAGCGGATTAAACCTCATCTATGAGGAAACTCTTCAAAAGATGGAAATAGACTGGAGCCGCATTGAGCAAAGTAGCACAACCTTTAGAGGAATCATCCCCGGTCGGGAAGCACGCTGTGCTAGGAAAATCACACTAGATATGGTATTCGGCACGCCGGATAATTACAGGTCCGAAGAAATTACATTCCAAGTGGCCCCGTTCAGCAGCGGATACCACGCTCTATTAGGGCGGGAGGCATTTACAATATTCCAAGCCATACCCATTTACGGGTACATGAAGCTCAAAATGCCTGGGCCCAACGGAATCATCACTCTGGCTAGTGATCCGGACATAGCACTCCGCGCCGAAAATAAGACAGCCGCACTGGCCCTCGAGGCACTATCCGAAGCCCTAGCGGCCGAGGAACTAACTACGCTGTGCTCCATGGTGAACAGGGATGATGTGATACTCGATAAAAGATCCAAGTCCACCTCCTTTAAACCGGCGGACGAAATAGTCAAATTCCAAGTCCATCCAACGGACCCTACAAAAACAGCTTCCATCAGGGCACAATTAAACCCTGATGTCGACGCCGCACTGCGAGAGTTCCTACGCGAGAACTGGGACATTTTTGCCTGGCACCCTTCAAACATGCCAGGAATCCAATGCAGGCTGGCCAAGCACAGCCTAAATATCCTAAAAGGATTCAAGCCAGTCAAGCAGGCTCTTCGGCATTTCTCTGAACCTAAGAGACAAGCCATGGGAGAGGAACTAGCCAAGCTATTGGAGGCCGAATTCATCAAAGACATAAAACATCCGGACTGGCTAGCAAACCTGGTGATGGTACCAAAGAAGGACAAATCCTGGCACTTGTGCATCGATTTTAAGGACCTTAACAAGGCCTTCCCAAAGGATCCCTCCCCCTCCCCCGCATCGATCAAATCATCGATGCTACCGCAGGACACGATTCATTGTGTTTCCTTGACGCATACTCCGACTACCATCAAATTAAAATGGCAAAGCCAGACCAAGCTGCAACGACATTCATCACACTATACGGCCCATTCTGCTTCAACACAATGCCCTTCGGGCTCAAAAACGCCGGCGCAACATATCAGCGCATGACTCAGACATGTCTGGCATACCAGATCGGCAAAATAGTGGAGGCATACGTAGATGACGTGGTCGTCAAAACCAAGCATGTCGAATCTCTAGTAGATGACTTGAGGCACACATTCGATAACCTCCGAACATATGACACGAAGCTCAATCCGGAAAAATGCGTTTTTGGCGTACTAGCCGGAAAGCTCCTGGGATTCATTGTCTCCGGTAGAGGTATTGAAGATAATCCGGCCAAAATCCGAGCATTGTCACAGTTGGCTCCCCCAACAGACCTCAAACAAATACAAAAATTGTCCGGATGCGTGGCGGCTCTAAGCCGCTTTATCTCCCGCTTGGGAGAAAAAGGCATTACCCCTTTATCGCCTCCTCCGGCGCACCGAACACTTCGAGTGGACGGATGCCGCCACGGCTGGACTCAACGAAATAAAAGCCATATTGGCAAAAAACCCAGTCCTAGCCGCGCCAAACATTGGCGAACCAATGCTATTATACATTGCGGTAACTCATCAAGTAGTAAGCGCAGTGCTCGTCGTCGAGCGAGAAGTGGACGGACACAAATTCCCCCTTCAAAAGCCGGTTTACTATGTGTCCACTGTCCTTACTCCATGCAAATCACGGTACCCGCATTATCAAAAGATAGCGTACGCGGTATTTATGGCGTCCCGGAAGCTGCGACACTACTTTCAAGAGTGTTCGATAATGGTAGCCTCGGAAGTACCACTTAACGATATTATAAACAACCGCGGCGCGACGGGCCGGATTGCCAAATGGGCCATTGAGCTCCTCCCGTTTGACATAACTTACAAGCCATGACGAGCTATTAAGTCACTAGTTTTTCCTGACTTCGTCGCCGAGTGGACGGAAGACGAACTCCCTAAGGAGTACGACACATATTCAAACTGGATCATGCACTTCGACGGTTCCAAAATGTTGGCTGGTCTGGGGGCTGACATCGTTTTAACGTCCCCAATAGGAGATACAATTCAATACGTACTACAGATAATGTATACGGACTCCAACAACGCAGCTGAATATGAGGCCCTTCTACATGGTCTCCGGATGGCAGTAACCATGGGCATTCAACGCCTAGAGGTGCGCGGGGATTCGAACCTCGCGATATCCCAAATAAATGGAGACTTTGATGCCAAGGATCCAAAAATGGCAGCTTATCGCAATGCCGTCCTAAAAATGTCAGCTCGGTTCGAGGGGCTCGAATTTCACCATGTGGTCGGGAAAACAATCAGGCGACGGATATCCTCGCCTGCATCGGCACAAAACGCGACGCGGTCCCTCCCAACATATTTCCGGAAAGGCTCTTCAAGCCATCCATAGCATGGGAAGGGGACATCGGTAACAACAGTCCGGACCTGGCCAAAATACCCGATACCGAACTCTCTGACACAATCAGAGGCTCCGCCACCGAAATAACACATTCAGCCCATGAAATAATGGCCATTATTGCCCCGTGGATAGAACCATTCCTGGCCTACCTAACTAGACAGGAACTTCCAGAAGACCAAAATGAGGCACGCTGCATAGTGCGGCGATCCAAGGCCTACAAGGTCCATGAGGGAGAATTGTACAAGAAAAGCACTACCGGAGTCCTTCAAAGGTGCATCTCCGAAGAGGAAGGGCGGAACCTTTTGGCAGAAATTCACGCCGGACTCGGCGGTCATCACGCCGCAGCCTGGGCTCTTGTAAGCAAGGCCTTCCGTACAGGATTCTATTGGCCAACGGCCCGGGCAGATGCACATGACTTGGTCCAACGTTGTGCTGGTTGCCAGCTCTTTGCAAATCAAAGCCACATGCCACCCACCACCCTCCAAACAATCCCCATTACATGGCCCTTCGTGGTCTGGGGGCTTGACATGGTTGGACCCCTTAAAGGGGGAACCCACAAGAAAAAAATACTTATTGGTCATGGTGGATAAATTCACCAAATGGATAGAGGCTAAACCGGTTAAAACAGCCGAATCCAGACCGGTGATAGATTTCATATCCGGGGTTGTACACCGTTACGGCGTCCCCCACAGCATCATCACTGATAACGGCACGAACTTCATGGCCGACGAGGTAAAACTCTGGTGCAGCAAAATGGGCATCAAGCTCGATTATGCTTCAGTCTATCACCCACAAACCAACGGTCAAGTCGAAGGAGCAAACGGTCTTATAATGAGCGGCATTAAACCCAGATTAGTGCGTTCCTTAACGGAGTCTGAAACGCACCGGGTAGAGGAGCTCAACTCCGTACTCCGGACCACGCCGAATCGTAGTACCGGATATACACCATTTTTATGGTGTACGACACAGAGGCAGTCTTGCCCTGTGACATAATTCATGACTCACCTCGAGTGCGCATGTACGAAGAAAGAGAAGCCGAGATCGATCCGCAGGACAGTCTGGACACCTTGGAGGAAGAGCGCGACGTAGCCAAAGCCCATTCCGCATTTTACCAGCAAGAGGCTCGCAGATACCAAAGCAGAGAAGTACGGGCCAAAACTTATAACGTTGGCGAACTAGTTCTACGACTGCTGGATAAGAAAAAGAACAAGATCGAGCCCAAATGGGAAGGTCCCTTCATTATCGACCAAGTTCTGACCGGTGGAGCGTACCGACTGTGGGATGCATCGACTAGTCGACTCGAGACGAACCCATGGAACGCAGCCAGGCTTCGAAGATTCTACGCCTAGCACCGGACTCTATGTTAGTCCCCTCCCTTTGTCCATTTTCTGCATATGCATCATCTGTCTTGTTTCCCTTTCTTTCTTTTTCTTACTATTTCTCCAGACCCTCAAGGGTCACCTTGTGCCTCACTTGTACATTACAGATGCGCTAGCCGCACTCTCCATACCTGGGGGCTTCTTCCACAGAAGCTTAAATTATTTACCTGGGCCTCATGCCCAACACATGCATTATACTTCCGCATGTACCCCTTTTCACCATTATATGCATCGATATTACTTAAGTTTTGGCCAAGATGGGTTGCCTGGCTCTTGTATTTATGCCCTACGTTCCCGTTAATTCGGCTAGGGCATAAGGGGAGCACCTCTGCGATTGTTACCGCCGGGTCAGCCGGATGTGTAACTTAGACTGGGTGAGCCGAAAGCTAGCGTTCTTAAGGGAATATTCGGTCGGTGAACAAAAGATGACTTTTATTTATTATCCATATCTTCCCCCAGATGCTTTTTCTGCGCTTCTTATCGCAGCCCGGACATGCACTTTAGGGCATGCTTACCCAGGGAACGGAACCCTTAACAGAACTATTCTCCCTGGAAGATGTTTCTTACTACCCATGTAATATAACATAACTAGTTGGGCACTTGTCTGATAAAGCACTAATGACCCCTACGCTTGGTCTCCACGCATGCCCCGGTTCTTACATAACCGAGAGGGTATTCGGATACACTCCGAACCGTCGGGTCCCGAGGTTGAAGCAAAAAGGTCTGCCACGACAAACGATCTACAATCTGGCTAGAAGGCATTATACATGTCACTTTAAATTACATAGTCAATTTGACTGGTTGAATTCCTCTTCAATACCATCCAATAGGCTGTCTAGTCTACAGTCCTGTCGGGAATACTTTGCGACCAATTCTACTTGGCCGTACACTAAGCTCACAGGGATCTCCTTCCCATCGGGCCCCACAGGTCCGACTTCGGCCATGTGGTTCGGGTCAGCCTTCATGTACCGTGTCTTCACCATTGCCCAGGCTTCCCTGGCGCCCTGACGGCAGGCCGATATCTTCCATAATCGGAAGCGCCGCCGCGCTCCCTTCAGCTTTTCTGCAAGCTCTCCAAGGCCTTCAGGTATGGAGACGGATGGCCACAAGGCCTGGGCGACACCTTGCATCACCTGCCGAACTCGTTCGTGCAGCTGTGAGAGCTCGGGAAGAAGATCACCCGTTCAACCGGGCATTTCCTTGGCAGGACGACCTGTTAGCATACCTACAGACATAACTCTATCAGCCAGCTTCCTCGCCGAACTCTTTTTCAAAGTTTGTTCAAGCACTTACTAAATATGCCGCGTCGAAGCCGCCGATTCTCCTTAACAGAGTCCAACAGTTGGGCATGAACATCTTTTAGTTCCACGCCCAGCTTGGTGTTGGCATCTAGGAGATCATTCTTCTCCTGCCTCACCCTCATAAGCACGCTCTCACCGGCCTTCAGCTGGCGTAGGAGCTATTGCTTATCCGGATTTACTCCAGCGTCATCTGCAATTTTATTGTCAGATGTGCATATACGCTGCATCCTATATGACACTTATCATTCGAAGGATATATTACCAGAGGGGGTCTCTTTGGGCTCCCCCGCCGCGGCCAGTGCGGCCTGAAGTTGGGCTCTGCACTCTTCCAGCTCCTGGGACAGTTGAGTATTCTTTTCGGTAAGAACCTACATAACAAATGATCCTTAAATCAGTTAGTCTAACTGTTTCAAGTCTCAGGGGCTACTGATATATATAATCACCAAATTTTCTCACCCGTATGTCTTTTACATACTGCTTCGTGGCTCTGGCTAGACCATTTTGAGCGGCACGGAGGTACACATCTCCCGAGTTGAAGGCATCCAATGCCTCTTGGGAGAAACAAGCGTCAGTCTGGCGACGCCTGTGGTTCATGGCACTTTCCACCTTGGAATTGGTGGCGGACAGTTTATCCGCATCCTCTGCCGGAGGAGCGCCCGACGCACGCCTCGTATTCATTCCCGCCTCCGAATCCGGCCTTGGAGCCTGGCTGGTGAAGGCGCGATTAGTAGCCTCTCCGGGTATAGTCCGGCGAGCGCTCTTTTTCCTGAAAAGAAGGCATGTGCGTTAATATGCCTCTGAAAATAATGTCTTGTAATAAAGACGGCGCACCGTACCGCTGCGCCGGTGTCTCAATCCAGACTGCGGGTCTTTTCAGCCTGCCTGACCTCGCGGCCCCTTGTTGGCTAGTCTCCACAAGCTCGGCCTTCCGCCTCGAGGACCTCCCCTGCAAAACACGGCTGTTATACGGCAATCAAAAACACGCAAGGACGGATACCTTTTTGAAGTACTGGGACTTCGGTCTCAGTCACCTGTGAGGCTGGAAGTAGCCCAGGGTAATCGGCCGTAATGGCCACCAAAGTGTTGTAATTACTCAATTGGTAAAATACCCCATCGATCAGTTCCACAGATATGTTCGGATCCTTCTGGGAGGCCGAGTCAAGAGACCGTCCAGGGTCCTTGGGTTGTGGAGGGGGGTTGTTTATCTCCCTTACAGCCTGGCACAGCTCCTGCGTTGAAATCGCTAGACTAAATACTTAACTACGGGAATACGAAACGGATGGGCGAGAAAATGTCTCCGCTTACCCAGCTCGGAGGATTGTACATAGAAAATCCGCCCTGCGGGTTGACATGAAGGAATTCCTCCTCTTCTCCCTTGTACAAAGTGGATAAGATCTTTATTAGATCAGCAACCGATCCCGGCCCTTTACGGCCGTGGCTGGTGGCGTCATCCTCCCCGTTGAAATCCCACATGGGGTGGCCTCTATATTGAAGCGGTTGCACCCCCCGCATAATACATATGGCCATGACCTCGATCATGGTCAATCCGGATCGAGCTAAAAAACTTTTCCGGCTCATCAGGTAAAGAACATCCCTGTCATCTTCCTCCAGGGAGCTCCATGGACGCCAGCTCCGGCGCTTCTTCAAAGGGGCGTTGTCGAACTCAGGAAGGCCGATTCTAATAGGATCCGGGAGGGGGATGTCTTCTATATAAAACCATTCTGAAGGCCAGTCTTTGGACGTCTTCTTTGGGGTTCCGGACAGGTATCCGGTCCCGGCAATACGCCACACTTCGGCTCCGCCCACTTGATATATTGACCCCATCTGAGAACGGGGCACAAGGCAGAATAGCTTCTTCCACAGAGCGAAATGAGCCTCACAGCCCAAAAACAACTCGCAAAGGGCTATGAATCCCGCGATATGCAGCATGGAGGCAGGCGTAAGGTTGTGCAACTGGAGGCCGTAGAACTCCAGCAGCCCCCGGAGAAACGGATGAATTGGAAATCCGATCCCTCTTACCAAATAAGGAACAAGGCATACCCGCTCTCCCTTGGAGGGATTGGGAAGGCTCTCCGCTTGCTCTCCGCCATTATAGGTGGCGAGCCCGGCTCGAACCGGGACCATGTACGCTGGGGGAAGAAATCCCTTGGTCTGAAGCATCACTAATTTGCTGTGCAGGACGGAACATCTCTCCCGATGTCCAGGCTTAGGGCTAGGGGAGCGAGAGGAGGAGCCGCGTCGTCCAGCCATGATAGAATGGATCTCTGTCGAATGCGCTCCTATGAAGGCTCGCCAAGGGAGGATGGTGTGATTTGGATCTGAATCCTCGTCTTTTTAATAGGCAGCTCATTCACACAACTAGCGGGGTAAATGTAAAAACACCCTGGCTCTTCACATTCGGTCGACACGTGGAACGTGGCCATTATTGGGCGTGGAAGCGAAGGAGTGCAACATTCACAAGAGGCCGGACACTATTTCGACAGGTACACGGAATTTGGAGAGGAACCCGCCTTGCAATGCCGAAAACAATACTCCGCGCCGGACTCATCTTCATTGAAGCCTAGTTCGGGGGCTACTGTGGGAGTCCTGGATTAGGGGGTCTCCGGACATCCGGACTATATCCTTCGGCCGGACTGTTAGACTATGAAGATACAAGATTGAAGACTTCGTCTCGTGTCCGGATGGGACTCTACTTGGCGTGGAAGGCAAGCTAGGCAATACGGATATGGATATCTCCTCCTTTGTAACTGACCTTGTGTAACCCTAACCCTCTCCAGTGTCTATATAAACCGAAGGGTTTTAGTCCGTAGGACAACAACCACAACATACAATCATACCATAGGCTAGCTTCTAGGGTTTAGCCTCTCCAATCTCGTGGTAGATCTACTCTTGTACTACCCATATCATCAATATTAATCAAGTAGGACGTAGGGTCTTACCTCCATCAAGAGGGCCCGAACCTGGGTAAAACATCGTGTCCCCTGCCTCCTGTTACCATCCGGCCTAGACGCACAGTTCGGGACCCCCTACCCGAGATCCGCCGGTTTTGACACCGACAGTCATCCTCTCCATGTACTTCTGCCGATTCCTGTTGTTTGTTGACCATGTTGACAACGCGAGAGGGCGGCGCCGCGGCGAGCGCACCAAAGCACGCGGAGGACGTCGGCGTTAACGATTTAAGAGACGGTGGGGCGGCGATGCGTGCGCTGAGGCGCAGCCAGCCGTGGGAGGCGGAAGCAGGCGGCCCTGCCGGCGCTGCTTTGGTTTTGGCGGCTGGAGGAAGACAGGACTGAAGAAACACGAGAGACTGTAAAAGCAGCAGGAGTACTTAACAACCTTAACTGAAACCAGCAGGGGCACTTAACAACCAAAGCTGAAAGCAGTATGAGTACTTATACAGGTTCAACCATACAAAGCACGCCTCGAACAGTGCTACTTTGCCTACAGTTAACCAAGGGTGAGGCCGCAAAGCCCCAGGACAAGGCCCAGGCGCCACCCCGCGCATCCACAACCTTCTGAAAGCGGCTTCATCTCGCAACATGGTCAATAAACAGGATATTCGCTTTAGAGCCATGGAAAAGCATGAACATAATCTTCTGTCCTATTCTCCAAGATGGACGGGCCTTCATTATTTGAGACCACCCATGAATAAGTATCTTTTCACCTCCAAGGGGAATTGAGTAGGTCGACATAAACATCATGTTGTGACCAAGCGCAAGTCTGACCCGACCATGGTCAGGCATCTGTATAGGAACAATAGAACTCGCCAGTTCCTGTTTCAAGAAGATCACAGCTGTAAAACTATGTATAAGCAATAGTTTATGAACAACATATATAACAGAAAATAGCTCGTACCATAAGTTTCTAGACACAGTTGGACCTGTTCAACGAGTACAACATTGGCACACATATCCCACATGGCCTGCCACCATTGAAATGCCCCACAAGGACCTCAAGACGATCAATAAAGTGTACGAACTTGTGGATGTCGATCCAGTCAACTTCAGTGCCATTAGTAACAGCCAAGTTATTATAGAGTAACAAACGAGCATACTGCTTAACTCTGAAAAAACCTACACGTGCCACCAATTATAAGAAAATATTAGTTAGAAGTAGCATCTTCGTGAGAGATTCGTTGCTACTTCTAAAGTTAAATTGTGATTAGTTAGACAGAATAGGTGGATTAAGAAGTAATCGAGGCAACAAGCAAGAACCAGATACAAAACTAACATGGATGAACAATTGGAACGACGTCGGGGTGGAAGATCGCAGTGAAGATGAGACCAGGTTCTGCTATTTCCATCAACATTCGTGCGCCAACTTTCAGTCCGTAACACTTGAGAAAGTTTATCCAAGTTCGGCCATAAAAAAGCAGGGATCTTCTTGGTTCATGAACCCAACTCGGAACTTATATCCATGGCTTGTCTTCACTGTGACCATTAAACTAGTGTATTCAGTTATGGCAAGGCCGAGCATCTTGAGTACATGTGTTCTAGCAGAGCAAATAATACACTGCAGGAAAACTAATATGAGAACACATCATGTTCAAAAAACCCCCACCCTCCCGGATAGAAAAGAGGATTCTAGGAACATACTGTTCGTGTTTCAAAATGCTGTGTTAGGATGAGAAGGAACAAGTGTGGCGTCTCGCCGAGGGCGCAAAAACCTGTAGGGTACTTCCACTTTGGGCACTGCAAATGAAATACACTAGATTCAGTAGGAAGAAAAATGCATCAACGGCGGCAGCTGCCATCCTAGGATTACCTACGACCAAGGGACTTGGGTTTATCGGGGATGGATGAAGAATTCGTACCTGGTTAAACCCTATGCAATCGCCGAGAGGGGGTTTTCTCTGAACAAGCAGACGAGGGAGAAGGGGATTCAGGCCTAGTGAAATATTGCCGCTTCGTCCGTCCAGCTTACTGCTAAAGCTGGAAAGGGTGGGGGGTTGTGATTCGACGGCTCATTGGGCATTACTGCGGCGCTACGACCGGGGTGTGTCTACCATGAAGTTGTGCACTCTAATTTGTGCATATGGCACGTGGACCCCGTTGCCGGTTGCCCCACATATCAGCGAAAGGAAGTAGAAAGACAGGAGTAACTAGTTACACATATATATATATTTTGACAGAGAGATACTCCTTCTGTAAAGAAATATACAAATCTTTTATATCACAGGCTCACCTTGCCGAGAAATATACTCCCTCTGCAACGCACGGGCATTATGGGGGTTCAAATTTTTTATGGGGGTTCAGCTGAGAATATAATACTTAGATAGGCTCACGGTTCTGGACTTTGGGCGGTAGGCCGACCCTGCATGTTTGGGGGCCCATGTGTTCTACCTCAGCGCTTTTCATATTGCAAGCGATCGGTACGGCGCTGGTTTTATATGTTGTCGCAAGACGAATACACAAAATTGAATAAAGCACGGCAACTGTTGGAATGAAATCAAACGACAGTTCCTAACCAGCAATCAGAGTTGCAATTCTATCAACGATATACCATGTGATAAATAATACTGTCGTACTACTTATACACACAGGACACATGTTTCACCATGCCAGATTATTACATCAAAATCTCTCAGAGGATAGATCAGTTCGGCAGTTGCGTGCTGCTACTGAAGAATTTCAAAGTTGATTTGGACCAGCTCTCCTTGCCGAGAAAGTTCAATTTTGACATCATCCCCTACCGCAAGATATGATTTAGATTTGAACCTTGACCATCCTTTAGCATCAATCATCATGCGACCTTCCTTTGTACTTACGGTATATTGAGCAGGTTCATCCACACCAAGGCTGCGCATGGTAAGGAAACTTGGCCGCGGTCGCCCGGATTGTTGAATGACTCCCTCGTTGCTCTAGAAATTCTCTGTTTTCAAACAAGAAGACATACCCAAACAGTTAGATCAACACAGTGAATCATGTGAAACAACATGGAAAGAAAAAGGAATGAAGCACTTGGGCGGCCAATGCTTACCAAGAAGGTGGACATGTCGGTTTTTGTAAGGACTTTGGTATATGAAGTGCGAACTGCAGCCCTGTCTGTTGCCGGTGCAACTGCACGGGCCGGAGCAGATGTAAGTGCAAGTGTTGGTGCAGGTCCCAAAGCCGCTGCTACTGCCGGAGATGGTGCTGCTTGTAGAACTGGTGCCGGTGTCGGAGCAGGTGCCGGTGTCGATGCCCGATCCTCCGGTAGATCAGACTGATCCGCTGACGTGGTCGGTGCCCAATCCTCAACTGGATCAGACTGAGCTACTGCCGCTGTTAGTGCTAGAGCAACTGCCGGTGCTCGATTTGTGCAAGACAGCGGTGATCGTGTCTGGTCTGCTATGATCAGCTTTCTAACTTGACTAGGATCCATGACCGTGATCCAGTCTTTTTCTTCATTTCTTTTAAACGCGAGAAGGACTAATTGTGGCGTTTTTGTTAAACCAAACTGCAGTTCATCATAGGGATTCAACTTGTACTCATACAACAGACTGATCCAATTTTTTCCAGTAATATAAGTGATGGACGGTGCCTTCGTTACTGACACGACATAAGAAGTGAAACCTGCAAAAATAGCCATCGTAGAGCAAACCAAACGGTTTATTCTGTGATGAATGTCACATGGAAAAACCTGCAGAGTAAAATTGCAGGAAAAGAAAGAAAACATGACATTAAATCAATAAGATTTAGACAGTAAATCAATAAGATTTACTTGATGTGACACGAGTGAATCCTTACCAGGAAATCACTATGTTGAAGTACTAAACAAGAAGATTGATCGTCCAACTATGCGTGGCATGCAGGGACCCCGCCTACTCCCAAAAGAAGGACAGTCCAAAGGTCGTGACAAATCGTATGGATCGAACATCCATGGGGCTGGAAATCCTGGTGGGTGCGATAAACCCTGCAATGCATACAGATATTGGAGTGTAACCATAATTGATAGACCGTCCTCACAAAAAATATGATATGGATACTTCAATATATACAGACTAAATTGAGTGGACATACACTGACATAGACCATTCTCAGGACTGACCACACACCAAAAGCGGCAGTACTAATAAACAATACAGGGTTCACTAACACAAATCAAGTACTGAACAATAGTACTTACTACAGACAAGCAAAGTTGCACTAACTAAACTCTGCAGACTATTTTTTGCCACCGACCTACGGGATGAACCCTGCATAACTGACTAGGCCATGGACTTCGTGTGAGATGTCTACATGCACCGTCACCATCTTGTCAACCTTGGAGAACCTAACAGAGTGGTCTTTCCACTCATAAACATAATGATGAAGACAGGCTACATTAGATTTGTTGGGAAGCTTTACAAGAACCACACCCTTCGTAATCGAAGGCACAACCAGGAAATTGTTGTGGTCAAGTACAACCTCGAGAACACGCCTGACAACAATGCTACAGGAAAACACTAGTTCAGGACACGTGGTGACAAGGACACAGCAGCTGGATAGTTCAGCAGTAGAACTCATCATCAGGTCTTCCAGTTCACACGACATGACTTTGAGAACTTCATCTCCACCGCGGACCTGTTTCTAATTCAAACAGAAACCATATTTTATTACTACCTCTGTTCATAAATATAAGATGATTTTCGATATTATACCCCATATATGACTACATATACGCACAGAAATGAGTGAACAAAGACACTAGAACATGTCTTCAAAGGCATGAGAGTAGAGGGATTGCATGCAATATCCATAACACAAGTTACTGAGGCAAATATACCCTCTTAAAAGGTAGCATTGATGTTCATAAAGTACTTCCTCCGTCCCAAAATTCTTGTCTTAGATTTGTCTAGATACGGATGTATCAAGTCACATTTTAGTATTAGATACATCCGTATCTAGACAAATCTAAGACAAGAAATTTGGGACAGAGGGAGTAGTTGAAAGTAATCTATAAGAAATCAGTGTCAACCTCTTGCATGTTTGGGTCAAAAGAGGAATTTAGAACCGTCATTTGGCACACAAAAATCACCTGCAAGATCACCCAGAAAGTTGTACTACTAGTACTAGTATTGCGTGTTAGATGAAAAAACACGACCAAGATCGAGAAAAAGATCGTCAAGAAGATATATTACCTGGACTTGCTTAATGAGGGATCCCGGAGAGGGGGGCTTGGACAGGGCGATGGCTTTGAGCTTGTCTGCGGTAGTCTCGGCGGGGTGCTTGCGCTTCTTCGTACCATGAGCCTCGACGGTTTTGGCCGGAGCCATAGACATCACTTCGGCCGGTGCTCCAGCGTCCATCAAGAAACTGTCAAATAGAAATAAAAGAAAACAAACCATAATCACAAACCCAAAAGAAGAAAAGAGAGGGAGTTATAGGATCAGTGTCGGGGTTGCAAGACCGGGCCTTGGCCACAATCAACACCATTGATGCGCTCACCTTTCCTTCTTTGGGAGGGAAGAACAATGGCAGAAGCAAGTCGGGGTTTTCTTGAAGAAATGAGGAACAAGATGAGGCAGAAGCGAGGGTTGGGTAGAGAGGAAGCTGAGAGAGAAGAGTGAAATGATGGTTGCTTCGTCCGTCCAACTTACTGCTGGAAAGGAGGGGGTTTTGTGATTTGACGGCTCATTGGGCATTACTGCGGCGCTTCGATCGGGGTAGTCTACCGTCACTCTACTACGGAGTAATTTAGTGCATGGCTGGTGGACCCCGATGCTGGCTATCCCACACGTCTGTGAAAGTAAGTAATTTAGTGTATGGCTGGAGGAGGATCCGCACGGTAGAGCGTGTCCACTGTTTTTCAGAAGAAAAAAATGATTACAGCAAGCGTTTCCACTCTTACGATGGAGGAGTGCGAAACACGGCAGCCACTTGAACATACACAGTGCTCCTACTACTAGGCATGTGCAGTGGTTCATACGTCAGTACTACACAATCTTGTTGCTAGTGTAGTAAGATATGACGATAACAAATGATGTTATGCGCATGTCAACTACTCCTATATGTAACATAGTACCGCTTTTTCGACTGTCCGGTCGAGAATGAACAGTGAGATCAATGTTAACAGAACTAGGTCCACAGCGCACGGAGAGTACGGTGCTACAGTACTCAACGAAACATGAACCATATGAAGCACGAATAGTGTTAGGCAGGGTGTATGAAGGGTGCACGGGATGGGAGCAAAAGTTCCCTACTCGACCCACTTTTGGGTGTTTGGCAGAGTGCATGAGTCCACACTAGTAGGTTGACAAAAATACACGAAGTGGAAACAACTATATTGAGATGAGAATGCAACCAAACACACCCACACGCTTTGTGCTACAGTGACTGATCTGCACCGTCTGAGTTTGATCCAATGGTCATGTTGCGCCGAGACATGGACATGCCCATGCAGAGGGCGCCTAAACACCACTGAAGTCCCTCTGCTTCTCGAGGCGCATGACGTTGGTGATGCAGGGTGCAACCGCCCACAGAGCCCGCTCCCAGTCGACGGGAGCCAGCTCGTCAAAGACGGCGTCCAATGGCACGAATGGATTCCGGTGACGGAGCCCTGAAAGGATTCGCCCGGCAACGGCGACGGCAACCCGCAACCCCTCCTTGTCCAGCTCAGCCCCCACCATTGTGCGGAGACGGCTCAGCTCCTCGGAGATATAGGTGAAGAAGGAGACCAGGTCAGGAAGCGGCAGCTCGTTGAAGTCGACCGGGTGGTCAAACGGGTTTAGCCCGACGACCGGCATCGTCGCGCTGGCACGACGGTAGGCATCGCGTAGCCGCAACACGTGCGTGGCAACTTGGTTCACCAAGTGGCTGAGGCGATCCTGGACCTCGTCACAATCCGCCCGCTCGCGCTCCAGCCGGCTCCCCTGATGGCCTATCGTATCTCCCGCTTTCTGCAGCAACGCCGCCGATGCCTCGAGCATATTTGTGGTGGACGCCTGCCGCTTTTGAAGCTCCATGAACTCCCGCACATAACGGATGAGCATGGCACTCCTCTCCTCCTTGAGCTCACGGAGCTCCACGTCCTTGGCCCTGAGCTCTGCATCCTTGGCATGGAGCTCCTGTGTCAGGAGCCTCACCTCGGACTCCGTGATCTGCTGCGCCGCCATGGCACTAGGTAGAAGCAATGGGGAGAGTAAGCAAAGGGGGCGAAACGGCTGAAAAGCAATGCAATCTACGGGAAGGCGGAGGGAGCGGGGAATCTTTTGGTTTTGACCACGGTAAAACACCAGTCGACGACTTCTCACATCAGGGAGCAGTGCGTACAGGCGGAGTCATCTTGACTAATTGCTGCCGCGCCTGCTCCCGTCAATCAAAAAATTAAAAATCCTGCCGCGCCTGCTCCCGTCAATCAAAAAATTAAAAATCCTGCCGCACCCAAACACCAGAGCAACGCTGCGGTGGATATTTAAATTTACCTGCCGGGAAGTAGATAAAAAAAGGGGTGAAAAAACAAATGTGGCGGCGGCCTAGCTAATCGGTCGAACTAGCCCAACTAGCTAGCCACTGTGCTTCACTGATGTACTCGGCGGGAAAGGTGGTCTTTCGTGATTTGACGACTCATTTACTTGCTTCGGCACTACGACCGAGGAGGACCCAGAAAACACGCAGTAGGGCATCCCACGTCAGGAAGAATATATGCGTGCACCACCCGGGAGGACCTCGAAACCGCACGGTAGGGTGTGCCATGTCTCGGCACGGAGGAAAAATGTGCGTGTAAAAATATACTGTATCAGACGTAGTACCTATGGTTCGACTTCGGGACCCAGCCAGTCAGTTGAAAACACCCCACTAGCCACACAGCTTCATCATGCAAACGTGGCACGGAGGATAGATGTGGTTAGCTCCGTCTCGACCAGCCACAACGTCTCTTATTCTAGGCGATTCTTCTATTTTCCAAGTTTTTTTAGTTGTAATAACACCACGGCAAGCTAGTGCCGCTCTTCGTGTGTGCCCGTGCAAAGGTTAGACGATGGAGAGAAGAGAGATTGAGATCGCAGACCTGGGACCCACCAGTAAGTGAGATAATGGTCATGCACGTGTTGACGAGGCACTCCCTCTACTCTCCTCAACGCAAGTAATGTATAAAATCAAGTTATGGGACAAAGCCAACAACCGTTCGTTTTTTCAGGCTATCGACTTACGCTTTGTAGTCCAGGTTGCCAGTTCGAATCTCGTCTTTCAGATTTGTTAGTTTTAGGTCCAAATTTGATTAATGACAAGTGCGACCCCCGTGTGTTGTTCCGATATTTCAGTGTAGGATGGTTTTTTTGAACAAACACTTTGCGTGGTTAGACAAGTAACGGCACGAGTTACACGTTTTTTGCAAGTTTATGAACAAAAATGACAGTGGCATAGAATATCACATCCACCCCGCAGCTTAGATACTATGGTGATACGAGTTTTTACACCGTTGGAAGTGAGATCCAATGGCTTGGGAGTAGTCTTTGTAATTATGCGCAATTTCCAAACTCTCCAAAGGTTTTTTTGCAAATAAAACATTCAGGCCTCATGTGTGCCGCTGCATCTTCAATCTAATGTCTCCCCGGTGCTCATATTAGGTGCTCCCCGTAGCTTAATTACCCGCTACGGTGATTGGAGTAGTTGTGGGCCGAATGCTACGAAAATATAATCTAAACCGACCGGAATAAATGCCTACACAAATTAATCCAAGGTTGGAGTGCCCCTCGCAATGTAAATAGCTCCGGCTTTGCGAGGGATGGAGAGGTAGTAGCTTCAACGCGTGGAAGATACGGTGTGAGAAAGTGAGGTCAATCGAGAGACATATAGATAGAGAGACAAAGTGAGTGTGGTCTGACATTCATTGAACAAATATATATGCTCTGGAGAGATATTGTCCGATTGAGCTTTTTGGCAAGGGTGAGGGCTGTAAGATAGAGCTTGAGAGATGATCCAGTCACAGACGTGTAGATATATTTTGTGCGTGGGAGGAAGCAATGTCAACCGATCACATAGGGTCGCCGTGCGATCGAAAGAGTGAGACGGGTTGGAGAGAGTGACCTAGATAGACGATGTCCGTAAGAGAGTATACAATGTGAATAGGTCGAACTGGGCTCAAACATGGTGATATATCGTTTTTGTCCAAGAAAGAGCGAGGTCAATCGAGACATACGTAGAGAGAGAGAGAGAGATTGAGTGAGCGTGGCCCACCATGAGGTCGAAAGAGTGGTGGCGGCTTGGATGGACTGACCTAGATAGACAATCTGCGTGAGAGAGTATAGAGTGTGTCGATCGAGGCCCGAACAGGGAGATATATCATTTGTGTGTGAAAGAAAACGAGGTTAAACGAGACTCGGATAAAGAGAGTGAGATTGAGCGAGTGTGGCCCGCCGTGCGGAAGAAAGAGTGAGATAGTCTCGAGGGAGTGACCTAGATATACAACGTGTGTGCGTGCGCATGCACAAGAGGTTGGGGGGCTAGATAGGCAATGCATGTATTTAGCGCGAGAGGGTGAGAGGGAGAGGGGGGAGAGAGAGAGAGCTCGACATGGGGTGCAATGGCGGGTGTGTGAGGTAAATACATTTGGTAACAGAGTGGAAAAAGGGGTTGTGTAGTTGAGAGACTTAGAGATCGAAACATGGAGAGAAAGAATGAACGTGTGTTGGAAACCAATAGCTTCCTAAGGTGGTTAGGAGAGGAAGATTGACCGACAGTACAAGACTTAATACCGATGTTTCAATTCGGTGTACATTGTAAGATTTGAACCGAGGACCAGGCATACGGGTAATTATTTCGAATTCATGCCATACTAAGTTTCGAAAATTTGACATTGACTCAGTTTCTTGTGCTATTTTGTAGGTCATATGTTTGAATCCATCCAAAAGTTTTCTCACTACCATGGTGTTCATCATATACATATGAATTTGTATTAAAAAAGTAGCGTGGATACAGTGAAATGCGAAATCCACGTTAGAATTGGATATCGCTACGTGATACACACTCTAATTCAAATAACTAACTACGTGACACACACTCTAATTCAAATAACTAATTATGTGATACACACTCTAATCCATGTTAGCGTGGGTACCGTTTCGATTTTTCTTTCAAATAACTCCTCATTAATTAATTTATAGTACTCCCTCTATTCACTTTTATAAGACCTTGAAGACATTTCAGACAATGTGCAAAACAGTTCATTTTAAGTTGTCTGAAACAACTTACAAAAGTGAACGGATGGAGTATCTCGTTTCGAATGACTAATTATTGCAAGGAAAACACATGTATGGTAATGCATACAGATTCATTTGCAAATGAAAGAAGATTCGTTTGCATTCTCAAATGTAGGCGCACCAGGCAAACTAGGGTCTTGTCGGGGTGGACGCTGCTTCGGTGCCTTAAAGGCAACTGCCTTTGGGTCACTGACATGTGGGCCAGCCACCTGTTGGGCCCATATGTCATGGACACAAAGGCAGGTGCCTTAAGGCACCGAAGCATAGTCCTGTCGGGGTGGTCGCGTGTGTCGGACGGACGCGTAGCACCCAGCCACCCACCCCTCATCCCCCCAAAAAAGGACGACGACAATATAAGTTCACGCTTCCATGTTTCGGATTGAAATATCTGGCGGCCCCAATTCCAGCCCTGCAAAATCTCTCTTCTCCACCGTCCCCTTCCGCGCCCAGATTGATCAAATCCCTAATTCGCCGCCAACCCTCGAATCACCCCTCGTCTCGTCTCTTTCCCCACCATTCCCCACCTCTGTGCCGGACGATGACGACGGTCGCACTTCACCACCGCACCGGAGCTACCTCATCTACACCCTCGTCCACCGCACCGGGTGGTCCACCGACAACGTCGGCCACCGCAACCGATGTGTCTCACAGACACCGAGTTCCACCGCATCAGTTGCGCTTCACCGACGCCGTCTCCCAGCTCATCGGGGCTACTTCACCGAGCACATCATTGCACCTCCGCCCCCCGAGGCCATTGGGGCTTCACCAACGGTCTCGTCCACCGCATCGTAGCGCTCCGCTGCCACTCAAGATCTGCATCCGTGCGCGGCCAGCCAACGCCAGCGCATCACCCTCAACGGCTCTGAAGTGACCCGCACTCTAGCAAGGCAAGCATGCCCAAACGCCGGCCCAAACTAGGTATCCACACATCACTCCCTTGTGCACTGTTCTGACGATGTTTGGATATCCTTTCACTGCTCTCTTAGCTTACACGCCTATGCAACTCTGACCTTAACTCTTATTTCTTCTAGAGATATCATCTGAAACAAGCAAATCCATATTTTAGCGAAGCATGACGGCGCTACGGGATCTGGTACACATCCTGCACACCTGTATAACCTTGTAAGTATTTGTCCTCCGATACAACATCAAGGTCGATTCCTCTTATTTGATCAACCATTCGCCGTGTCAAAAATGCAGAGGGGGATGCAAGGAGCACAAGGCCTGCACATCCAAGCAAGTGGTAACATCCCAAGTGCAAGTAGAGCTGCAGTGAGCCTGTACAACGAGCTAGCGTAAGTCCCTGCATTTCATTTAATTCGTACTGGCATTCATGTATGATTTGTGTGCAGTGGCTGATCCACGAATTCAAGTTACCAGGGGCGAACATTTAACTTAAAAAATACGAAGGCACTTGCACTCCGGAAATCAACATAACTTGAGAAATGTGAAGCTACATGCACTTTGAAAACCAGCTAATGATCCAAAGTAGTTCAGATTATAAACACTAAATGATGCAAGCACCAAAAAACACAAAATGCAACATGGTGTACAAGGACTACAAACATGGTCTGTACCTGCTTGAATTATTCGTTCTCTGGCTGAAAATATCAAAGTGTAATTGCACGTATAACCAGTGCGCAAACTGCATATCAATATATCTATCCTGCACAAGTATGACAATAGTTTCAAACAACAGATTAGAAAAGTATTTATGCTATGTTGTCATGATACGGGGACTTTCTGGTAGATGGCCTCGACGTTTCCTCAAGCTATGAAAATGCACTATAATTTGCTTGTCATCAATGCCTGCAAATCTCTGTCTCTCTCAACATAGTAGATCATCATTAGACACTAAATCCTTCAATGAGCTTGCAAAATGCTTGCATTAGATCCCTCATTAGACACTATATGTTCATCACCAGGAGCATGTAAAATGTTTGCATCAAATCCTACATTAGCAGTCTTTTCATTAGACACTTTAGGCTCAAGAACAACATGAGCTTGTATGTTTGCACCGGAAACTTGATTAGATACATCAGATTCAGTCAGTTCAGTATTGATTGGGGGAGTTATAAAATAAGTAGAAATTGGTTTCATTTTCTCATAGATCCCCTACATAAAGCAGTTTTACAACACCGTCAGGTTTAACTATTGGCCAGAAATTGAAGAGTTGAATTAGATATAATCAGGGATGTGATGTACCTGCTTGTTGCGCATGCTACTCTTGCAAGCTGCGACTGTCCGTTTGCGCAAGCTCGATGCCATGCCCGTGCTGCCGCCGCTGCCTCCCATGCAGGCTACACCCAGGGTTGGATCTTCATCTTCTTGTCCTTCCGTTCGCTTGAAGCCCGGCGACCGCCCTCCAACGAGGGCGCGAGGAAGTGCTATGTCGGTCTGTCCAGCGGCGGCTAGGTTAGGAGCGAACCAGACTGGAGGCTGGAGCGAATGATTTGGGATTTTTCCTTGTGTCGATCGATATGGGAGGCGCTTGTTTGGGCCGCGAGCCTGCTATAGGGCATGCCTTGCACTTATGTTATTGGCCCATCCAAATTGAAACATTTTTCTTCATTTTTTACATTGCCTGCTCGTGCCTTGGGACGAACAAAACTAGCATGGGCCAACCTGGATGACTCAAACTAGGTGCACACTTTCCAGCCACCTGAGGCGGCCGCGCATACCAGCCCCTATGGTGGCATTGCCCCTTTTTGCGTGTATGATTGGATAGTGAAAAATATTCCAGTGGTGCTTTTGATTTACCCATAGAATGGTTGAATTGCTTGTTTCTATGAACTGAGTTCGCCAATAACGTGAAGGATGCCAGTCTTTTCATCCTATTGTAGATTTCTTAGATCTCGATATGCCAAAAGTAATCTCATGAAATATACAGTAAAAGCCAATGTGATGTGTTTGGCTACAACTACTCTGACTACACGTCCTCATATAACATATCAAGGACACACCATCTTACCAGATTAACCATTCGACTTACCCATGCAGTGTGGGAAGAAAGAAGTATTGGGACTGCGTATCCAAGCAATTGATGCCATGGACTCCTTCATACAACCTTGTAAGAGAAAAAGAAGTTGCAATGTGCCTGTACAAAGAACTAGCATAAGTTCAGTTACCTGCTTCTCGGAATTTTAGGTAGCCTCTTATTGCAAAAAATTTCAATTACGTTGCTTGGCTTAATTTAATTTGCTACCGATTACATAATGGCACAGCCTATTAATCATATTGTAGACTACGCCTATCTATGTGTTTGATACTTACTGTTAAGAATTACCTGTTTCCCTTAATTTAAATATCTACTTGTTTGTTTAACTGCTTTGCTGCTGCAACATCGGGTTACAATGATGTTAATAACTACTTTTCAGCATCCAATTGAAACTCTTTAATTCCTTGTTTGTTTAACTGGTTTGTTGTTATAACTCCCAGTTGAGATGTTTTGCTAACTTCAAATTTTCTGAATGCAATCGGAACTTTAATGGCAAAACAGGTTAGCCCAAGATCAAAGAGCGAGGTCCCCGTGGATGTTGCATCATCCCACAGAAGTGGCACCGGCCCAATCGTGCATTATGAATTGCCAACTACTGATGCTCTAGAGGCTAAACTAGTGGTAGAAAGAGATTCTGCTTCTGCACTTAGAGATGAAGTTGACATGTTGAGGAAGCAAACAACACAATCACAAGAAGTACTCAAGACAACCATTAAATATTTGGTGGATTTCAAAATGAAGCAAGCTGAGACTGACCAGATTATTAAGGTCCTGAAGGAAAAAAGGAAATTAAATTTGTACTTGGTAAATCATAGGTGAAATGTTCTTTCCATAGTTGAATAACCTTTGTGTTGTCCGTTCATGTAATCAATCAAACCATTTGTTTTAGAGATCATGTAATAATTGTTTTTTTTGTTTTTTTGTTTGTAATTTTATTTGAGCACAAGTCTGTATTAATTGATAAGACTCGGAGACATTTCATTTGGATTGCTGTGCCAGACCTACAAATATGCCAATCGGGCTGAATGTGCATTCAGCAATAGTAGTATAGATGGACCATAAGTGGCACGCATCAGAAAGGGCCAAGATGCTGGCTAAAAAAAGGATGTTTTTGTAGCCAAAAAAAGCACAGCTGCCTGGCTTATGTATGTTAGTTGATATTATTGATCCATATACTCTATAAGTGTTTATATGTCTATTAGTTCCGTACATTCTTTGTTGATTGACTCGGTATTTGAATCTTGATACATCGCTTGTGTACATATCTAAATGGGAGTACACATTATGCTGAGTGTGAAATTTGAGTTGGACATGAAGTGTTCCAAATATTTGAATTCACCTTAAACTGGATTCTAGTTTTTGAATTTGACCATCGACATTTATAAACCATATTCATATATGACAGTGGAATACATCTTTTTCGTCCTTTTGAAGATATATAAAAACACATAGAATGATTTATAAAGATTCATATAGGAATACAAAATGGATTTGAATTTAGTTGTCAGGGTAAACGTGGATGCTTATTGTCCCAAAATTCGAAAGAAACAGCAAAATGTCCACTCCCACATCGGCTGCCCAAAGCCAAGTGTTTGGGAGATGGAAATTACTGTCTACCCATTACACGGACAATCCATCGGCCCGATTTCCACTGCTCTAAATAGGGGTAGGTTAGTAACTTCAATTAGACGTGACACGACCGCCTCTGAGCCCATTCCGACACGGTGGGCGTCAAACATGGGCGGCAAAACTCATTTGATTCAAGCTCGTCCGAAAGACCTCTGTTTCTCCCTCCATTCCCCATTCATACACGGTGGGCGGCAAAACACCCTTTCCTCGTCCGAAATAGATGTAGGTTAATATTTTAAATAGGGGCAGATGTGTAACTTCCATCAGACGTGACACAACCGCCCTACCTGTCAGCCCCGTTCATACACCGTGGGCGGCAAAACACCCTCTCCTCGCCCGAAATCGATGTAGGCTAATATTTTAAATAGGGGCAGATGTGTAACTTCCATCAGACGTGACACAACCGCCCTACCTGTCAGCACCATTCATACACCGTGGGCGGCAAAACACCCTCTCCTCGCCTGAAATAGTTACCGACAAATATTTGGGAGATGCGAGATTACCGTCCTATCCCCAACCGACGAGACGTCCAAATTTGAAACGGGGGATAAGTTCGTAACTTTCCCATATTTCAGACAGGCGCGTCCCAAAAACATGGTTCCCCTTACCTCTCCCTCCATTTTCCCATTCATACACCGTCCGTGCTAGAACACCCCATTCCCACACCAGCCTTCATCCGCCACCCCATCCATCGCCGCCGTCCTCCACCACATCCATCGCCACCGTCCTCCACCATGCCGGAGCGCCTACCAAGACCGCGTCGTCCACTGCTAGAGATGGACGTTTCTCATCCACAGCGACGGACCAATAGCCTTGCATCGCGTCCTCTCGCTTCATCGGCGCCGTCGTCCTCTTTGCCGGGGCCGCTCACACGACCTTCTCTTCCACCGCAACGGGACTTATCCCCCGATGCACCCATCTACCGTTGCAGATCTGCTTCAACGCCACTGACAGCCATCGCACCCCTGATGCCTACACGGCGCCGCAAGAGAGGTGGTACTTCATATCTCCTCAACTTTTTGATCTCAACCAGAAAATAGATCTTAACTTGGTTACTCTACTTTCTTTTCAGCTCTTAGAATTTAGTTCTTAGTTCGAAGCAAACAATGTATGCTAAATATCATTTCTCCGGTTTGTAGCTTCAAATCTACCATGGCACAGCCATAATACGGTTTAATTGATCATGCTTAGGGTTTAATAGAAATCAAAGGGGAAACCCTCTTTTGCTAAAAAAATATATGCTTAGAGTTTCCCCCTTTTATGATCACTATACGATCAGAATACATGCTTCATGTCATAATAACACTGCTCCACCCATCAAGCTAAACAAGCTTAGTTGTTCAAATACGAATCTGATATTATTAAAACAGAGTTGTTTAATTGGTCAGCTAAATGTTCCTAAATTAGTTTCGAAAATGCATGTTCGCCGCTCGGGTGTGTATCTCTGTGTGTGGTCTGGTCAGAACGGTTGGGGAGGTGAACTTTGCATATGCAGGGGTTTATAGGGGGACACTCTCCGAGTTGAAATCGTAATGCATTCCATAGATAATCTGACTACTTTTTATGTTTTCATGAATCTCAGATTCTGAACAGCATCATAATGATTATGAGCTTGCGTGCATGAAAAGAATAAAGCAGAACAATGCCATGGCTGTCAAACTTGGCATTAAGGGACTGAAATCAAGTCTGGATGCAATGCAATGCAAACAGTCTCCACCTACAGATTCATGATCAGAATATGATCCTAACAATGATTCTGAGCTAGAGGGAGACCTAAGTCAATGTAGCTTCCTAGTGGAGGAGTCAGAGGAAGATGGCCTATCTTATTCACCCATCAAGGTACTTGCTCAAACTTTCCAAGATTACATTGCTTGCACATATCTTGCAACTGATGCTTTGCATTGCTTCTACTTTGTTGAACTGCCATTAGCTTAGTTTACACATCGTGTATGTGAATATGCCTTGCCTATCCATTTTCAATACATATTCCATCTGTCATCATACCATATTTATCCATTCAAATGTTGTTCTTGTGTATCATACATTCAAAAGGAAGAGGGTGATTGCTGATCGTGGAGGAGCACAAGCAAAGTATTTGGAAAAGGTAGTGGCACCTGATAAATCAAATAGCCCATTAGGTGTAGTTACAATATCACTTGACCCACAAAATACCCCAACTCTAGCAGACTCTAGCCCTACTACACTGGTCATTTCTGATGCCCCAACTCAGCAGACCCCAACTGCAGCAAATAGTATGATTATGCTAGTTGACATAGCACCAGCTGTACGACGCAAAACCCCCATTCCAGCAAAGAGTACACCAAATCCAGTTGCTAAATCCCTTTTCGAACCAGAGAGAGCCCCAGTTGCAGCAAATAGGACCCATGTTCCATTTCTTCCCAGTTTAGAAGACGAAGCTTATGTTGTTGTCAGAAACTTTGTGTGCATCTTTCCTTCATGGAAGGATTATACCGCAGACACAGAACAATTACCAGTCTTCCTTCGCAACTTATGCGTAAGTAATGTACTAATGTTATTCATGATCATTACTGCATATGTTTCTGCTGACAGAAGACACAAGATTTCATTCTTTTAAATAGGCGAGGCGCAAACTAGATTGTGATGATGAGCAAGGGTTGGTTGCGCTTTTCAAGCACTCGTTGATGAAGTATCGTTCCTACCTGAGGCAAGCACACTTCGATGGCAAGCCTCTGAACGAAATTTTTGTAAAGTCTCCGGTGCTACATTTATCCGACGGTGACTGGAATAATCTTGTTACACATTGGTCTCGGCTGCAGCGTAAGGTACTGTCTATGATATCACACCACAATTTGAACTACATTTCTCCATTTGCCTTAATGTCTCACTTGTACGAAAACTGTTAGCAGAAGAACATTCGTTCTCAAGGGACCACATAATCTCGCAACTATACTGCACACTGCATTGCTCTTGTGAGTACCTCTTGCCCTGTATGACCATACTTACTTTCATAGCTGTTTGATTATGTAGCATCACTGCACATGTTAGCCTCGTAATCGTGCATTTGGTGGACATTATAAGATCCGTATGGACTCTTACATAAATTTAGAATTAACCCAATGCTTTTGAAGAGGTTTAGCTCTACAGTCCTCTTGTAAGGGCTGAACGTGGTCTATCACTGTAATTACATTAACAGCTACTCCCTCCGTCCCATAATATAAGAACGTTTTGTACAGTACACCAGTGTTCAAAACACTCTTGTATTATGGGAAGAGGGATTGGTTCATTTTTTAGCATTCTGCATCTTATCTCCCTCGCCCACCATTTACTAAAAAAGATCAGATCTATATTTAATCATACCAACAAGTAGAATACACAGACAATGCCAGTGCAGAAGTGTAGCCCATTGCTCTTGTCAGTACATTTTGTCCTATAACGCTTGTACTTCCAGGGATTGGTAGTTGATTATGTAGCATCAATCTGCATCTTATCTTCATTATCCTCTATCCCTTCCAGTATTATCATATCTATAATTACTCTTTACAAAATGTAGAGTACAGGCAATGCTTATGAAGAAGATTTTGTGCTGAAATTCTTGAGTTATCCTTCCCTTGCCATGGAGAAGGGCATTATAAAGCCGGTGTTAACTGTTCATGTAAGTCAGTCCTTCTAAAGCCTTTATCCTCAACTGCTGTTTAATTTGCTCATACTCCCTATCGTTTACTGCTGTTTAGTTTGCCGTTTCTACCAAAATGCATGTTCGTAAGAACCGTAAGTTCTAAGTTTTACTTGTAAAACCAAATTCCTTATTCATACCATGCACATTACTTAATAATCCCTATATGTATGCTTGTTTTTATGGATCTATAATGCAGTGTGTGGTGAAGCAGCCCACGTTTGCACCATGTCATCTCCTGTTTTATCTTACTGATGTGGCTGATGATATGAACAACATGCCATGCACATTATCCAAAATAGATACAATGATTTTCTTTGCCCTTCATCTATGCTTGTTATGTTGACATGGTAATCCAGTAGTGCGGTGAAGCTCCTCGCATTATGAACAATGCCAAATTATGCTATTGATATTTTGAACATACACTTTATTTTATAATTTGAAATTGGATAGAATTGACAGAATAGTTATCATGTTTGTTTATACACGTGCAAAACCTGTCATCCCTCTGCTTTGTTTCAGGGTGATATGCCTGATGGCATGCACAAGTCTGCTGAAGGCTGTGAGATAAACCCAACATATATTGCAACAAAGAAGCCAAAACATCTTGAAGATAGCGAGACAACCCCAAAGTCTTGTCTTGATGCAGTGTTCAAGTTACTTGAGACTAACAGTCACACAAGCTCACAGAATTCGTTGTCTGAATTAGTTCGACTTCTTCAGTCCCAAGTTCTAGCAGAAAGGCATTCTGCAACTCAACTTCGACTTGAAGTCCTATCTCTAAGAAAGATTGCGGAGAACACCAATGAGAACCTCATCGCTAAATAGCTACACCTGGAAGCTATGACCGACATGCTAGGCCGGTCTCACAGCCTTGCTCAGCAGCTTGCGCAGCAGTTCCCCCGCAAGGCTAACCTTTCTTGAACTGTCTTGGAAGTGGTCTCGGTTCAGTATTATTTTGTTACGCTGCAATGGTGCCCAGTTTTTGTAATCTGCTTCTTCGTTGCGCTTTATGATCACTGGTGGCGAACTTTGATGCCTTAAATCCTTTATTGTGTAGTGCAGGTTTATTCTTAGTTACTATGCTGTAATTTCTTTATTGTATAGAGTAGGTTTGTTCTTAATTCCTACTAGTTATGCAGCAGCCCGAAATGAAACCCGGCCCATGATTGTGCGAATCAAATCACATGCTTTTAACAGGCCAAAATTTTCTAGGTCCTTGTTTGGCCCAATCAGATATTGGCTGCGAGCAGGCCGGATGCAAACCGGGCCGTAGTTAGGCCCAACTATATGACGGGCTTTTAACAGGCCGAAATTAATATAGGGCCGAAATGTTAAACGGGCCCTTAACAGGCCAAAACTAATATTAGGCCGAATTACTAAGTGGGCCTTTAGCAAGTGGGCCCAAAAGCATAGTGTCCAGTTGACGGGCCGAATCTGATATGGGCCATAATTGAGCCCAAAGCCTCTTAAAGGGCCGGACCTGATCTGGGCCGTAATTTGGCCCAGAACGTGGTAGGCTTTTAACGGGCCGGATCTCATATGTGCCACTATTAGGCCCGGAGCGTGGCAGGCCATTAATGGACCATATCAAATATGGGCCGACATTTGGCCCAAAACATGGCAGCTAGTTAATGGGCCGGCCTACTAGGGTCCTCAAAATCTTGTGGGCCTACAGCTGGGCCGGCCCATTAATGTCGGCGAAATCTCATGGGCCTTTAGCTGGGCCAACCCATTATGACCCGCAAGAATCGTGTGGGCCTTCACCTGGGCCGGCCCATTATGGCACACAAAAATCTTGCGGGCCTTTACCTGGGCCGGCCCATTATGGCCCACAAAATCTTGTGGGCCTTTAGCTGGGCCAGCCCATTATGGTCTGCAAAATATCGTGGGCCTTTAGCTGGGTTGGCCCATTATGGTCCGCAAAATCTTGTGGGCCTTTAGTTGGGCCGGCCCATTTAAGCTTGTTGGGTCGTGCCACGTGTCGACGTATCATAGCCGCCTTCTGTCCAGTGAGTGGATGACATCTGTCCCGACGATGAGCCGACACGTGTTTCCTCTAGCCAATGATGATTTTACATGTGGAAAATCCCCATTGGTCGGGGCTGTTAGCGGGTTATTGGATCCAAAACCCGACCCGATAGCTTAACGGTGTTTCGTTACGGTGGATGCCACGTGTCGGTCACCCTTGACGAAAGCACTTCTATGACGCGCAATTTATCGTCATGGAAGTGGACACTTCTGTGATGATAATTTTGGTAATGTCATGGAACACTTCTACGACAGCACAGGTATGACTATCTTGATTCTGTCATAAATTTGTCATGGATGTACATGCGTGACAAAAAAGCGACCTACTGTGACAAACACGTATCATCATGGAAGTGTATTTTTTTGTAGTGATCGAGACTTAGAGTCATCTAGATCGGTGTAAAAAGCTTGGATCGACGCAACTCTTTACGACGAACTCTTTTATCACCTCCATAACCGAGAAATATTTCCTTAGTCCTCTAAGGATAATTTTGACCGCTGTCCAGTGATCTACTCCTAGATCACCATTGTACTCCCTTGCCAAAATCATGCTAAGGTATACAATAGGTCTGGTTACACAACATAGCATACTTTATAGAACCTTGTTGACACACGAACACGTCACATGTACCCTCGACGCCGGGGGTGATGTACCGCAGCTCACGTCGAAGGAGGCCCGATCGACAGCGTGATATGCAAGACAGTCGGCGGGCCCTTTTGCAGACCCGAAACCCCACGCACCCGGGAGGGACCCCATCAGGAATTGCGGCGGCTATGGGTTGCCCTAGGTTGATTCGCTCGCCCCTAGAGCCTCGGTACTCGCAGCTCTCAAGCTCGAGGAATAGCGAAGAACGAGAGAGAAAAATGGTGGGGAGATAAAACATAGATGAAAAAGTAGTATATTGATTTGTTCGATTGTGTGTTGTTTAGTCGTCCGTCACCCCTTAGGTATATAAGAGGCGGCTAGACTTCCCATGCAAGAAAAATGCTTGGATTCACATCCAAAACCCTAGTAAAATTCGGATTGGTTTTATCCGAACTTTCCAAAACTGTTCGGTTTAAACTGGTTGTACCTTGCGGGTCTTTTTTGTGGTGGTAAACGACCTCGGATGGAAACGAGTCCAAAAGCAATCTTGACCGTTTCAACGAGACGAACATCTTTCATGTTGAACGTTTTTCATCAGAGGTCATTTCGAGGGTCAAATCGCTCGCGCAAAACAGCTAATTATTCACGCAGCTCATCAGATACCCACATGTGTCTGGTTCCTGGCGTCATATTTTGCTCGTTGGAGGGTCTCGCTGTGCAGGCTCTAACTTTCGCATACGACCTCGGATTTGGACGATCTTTATATCAAAATCGATTGTTTTGACGATATGCACAACTTCCGTGTAGAACACTTTTCCATCCAAGATCATCCGAATAACCTTTTGAGCCCATCTCCAACTTCTCGTCGGATTGACTATCACAGCCTCCACCCCGACAAGCTTTCAGATCGGCAAGGTTTCACCCCAGCAAGGTTTCTACCCCGGCAAGGGTTTCTTCCCGGCAAGGTTTCTCCCCCGACAAGATTTCACACCGGCAAGCTTCCACACTGGCGAGCTTTCTGCGCCGGCAAGCTCTCCACGCCGGCAAGCCTTCACACTGGCAACAAGGTTTTCATTCAGCCAGTAAAGGCCAAATAACTCACGTGACCCATCAGACACCAACTAGGTGGGTGTCTGGTCCCTCGCGTCACTTTCTCACTCAGGGCCGGCCTGCGAAGTGTTGCCTCTAACTTTTTCATACGAACCCGGATTCTTGACCATGCCAAAATCTGGTGTCAACACATGCCCCCCTGTTTTTCGGCAAAGCTTGTGTGCCGAAAAAATAACTTGTACTGTGTTTGTTCTAAGGACGATGTCAACATTCCATCGGCCATTTATTTTTCTTAGGGCGATAATTATGTCTCGGCCATTGCCTATTTAGGATTCTTGCCACACACTCGGGTGGAATTTCTTCAAGTATTTGCCATTGAGAGCTCGAGGTAACAATGCCCCTTGTATGGATTCCACCAAATATGAATTTTCGGGAACTACACTTTCGATCCTAAATGGACCTTCCCAACTTCGAGACCACTTCCTGAATTTTCTATCTTTTGAACCAATTGGTAGAATCACTTTCCAGACGAGATCGCCAACTTGAAAATTCTTCAACTTGACTTTCTTATTGTAAGCTCTTGCCACCCTCAACTTGTCTCTCTCTATGGCCTTCAAAGCAGCCAAACGTTTATCGGCAACTTCGTCAATGTTGTCCTTCATTAAATTATAAAAGTCTACTACCGATAAATCATTTTGCTTGGCTATTCTTAAAGCATTCAAATTTACTTCCACCAGTAAAACAACCTCTTGACCATATACTAGCTCATATGGAGTCACCTTCGTAGCACCATGCCTTGAGATCCTATGTGCCCACAAAGCCTTAGACAACAACTCTTGCCATATCCTTGGATTATCCTCAATCTTCTTCTTGATGAGTTTGATTAAAGTGTTATTGCTAGACTCAGCTTGTCCATTGGCTTGGGCATAATATGGAGAGGAATTGAGCAACTTTATGTTATAAGATTCGGCAAATTCTCTGACTTGGTGTGACATAAAAGATGAGCCTTGATCTGTAGTTAATGTTTGAGGAATGCAGAATCTATGAATAATGTTCTCGGTTATGAATTTAATTACCTCCACATGTGTCATGTTCTTGAGAGGTACTGCTTTAGACCATTTAGTGAAATAATCGGTTGCCACCAATACGAACCAATGCCCCTTTGAGGAAGACAGATGAATTTTTCCAATAAAGTCTAAACCCCATCCTCTGAAAGGCCACTGAGGGAGTCTTGGATTAGGGGGTGTCCGGATGGCCGGACTATACCTTCAGCCGGACTCTTGGACTATGAAGATACAAGATTGAAGACTTCGTCCCGTGTCCGGGAGGGACTTTCCTTGGCGTGGAAGGCAAGCTTGGCGATACGAATATGTGGATCTCCTACCATTGTAACCGACTTTGTGTAACCCTAACCCTCTCCGGTGTCTATATAAACCGGAGGGTTTTAGTCCGTAGGACAACATATAGAACAACAACCATACCATAGGCTAGCTTCTAGGGTTTAGCCTCTTCGATCTTGTGGTAGATCTACTCTTGTACTACCCATATCATCAATATTAATCAAGCAGGACGTAGGGTTTTACCTCCATCAAGAGGGCCCGAACCTGGGTAAAACTTCGTGTCCCTTGCCTCCTGTTACCATCCAGCCTAGACACACAGTTCGGGACCCCCTACCCAAGATCCGCCGGTTTTGACACCGACATTGGTGCTTTCATTGAGAGTTCCTCTGTGTCGTCGCCGTTAGGCTTGATGGCTCCTACGATCATCAATAGCGATGCAGTCCAGGGTGAGACCTTCCTCCCGGACAGATCTTCGTCTTCGGCGGCTTCACACTGCGGGCCAATTCACTTGGCCATCTGGAGTAGATCGAAAGCTATGCCCCTGGCCGTCAGGTCAGATTTGGAAGTTTAAACTACACGGCTGACATCCGCGGGGACTTGATCTTCGACGGATTCGAGCCACTGCCGAGCGCGCCGCACTGTCACAACGAGCATGATCTAGCTCTGCCGCCGAACAGTGCCCTGGAGGCCACACCCGCATCGGCTTCGACCCTTAATTCGAAGCCAACGGCGTCGATCGAGGATGGGTGGTTGGACGCCGCCTCGAGGGCTGCAATCCCAACGGCGATCGAGCCGAACACCAGCCCCGCACTCTGCGAGACTCGTGACTCCAAGGAGCCGGACTCCTCTCCGGACTCTGAACCCTCTGCGCCCCAGCCGATCGAATCCGATTGGGCGCCGATCATGGAGTTTACTGCCGCGGACATCTTTCAGCACTCGCCTTTCGGCGATATTCTGAAGACACTAAAGTCTCACTCTTTATCAGGAGAGCCCTGGCTGGACTACAATCAGCAAGGTTGGGATACGAAAGATGAAGAAATTCAAAGCCCACCCACCACCCACTTTGTAGCCACTGTCGACGATTTAACCGACATGCTCGACTTTGACTCCGAAGACATCGACGGTATGGACGCCGATGCAGGAGACGATGAAGAACCAGTGCTTATTGGGCCCTGGAAAGCCGCCTCGTCATATGACATATACATGGTGGACACCCCAAAAGAAGGAGATGGCGATGGAACAGCGGAGGATGACCCCTCCAAGAAACAGCCTAAGCGCCGGCGTCAGCGGCGCCGCTTAAAATCCCGCCAAAGCAAATACGGTGATTCCAGCACGGGAGATAATAATACTCCGGAGAGTGCCGAAGAAAACCACCTCCAACAAGATTCAGCACATGAGGATGGAGAAGCCAGCCGACATGAGAGAGCGGCAGACAGAGAGGTCGAGGACGATAATTGTATGCCTCCCTCCGAAGACGAGGCAAGCCTCGACGACGACGAATTCATCGTGCCAGAGGATCCCATCGAGCAAGAGCGTTTTCAACGCAGGCTTATGGCCACGGCAAGAAGCCTCAAGAAAAAACAGCAACAACTTAGAGCTGATCAAGATTTGCTAGTCGACAGGTGGACTGAAGTCCTTGCGGCCGAAGAGCATAAACTCGAACGCCCCTCCAAGAGCTACCCAAAGCGTAGGGTGCTACCCCGATTAGAGGAGGAAGCACTTAAACCTACATCACCAGCACTTGATATGGCTGACCGGCCACCTCGTGGCCGCGACAGAGAGGCCTCTCGGCCCTCCACTCAAGCCACACCCCGTACCAAGGCACAGGAAAATGCGCCAGACCTGCGAGATATGTTGGAGGACAAAGCAAGGCAAACAAGATCGATCTACGGATCGCGTGGGCGCCCCACGACTCGAGACGGTAACCGTCACGTCGGACACAAATTGTAACGCCCCAGATATAACTTTCCATATTTGTATCCAACTCTTGCCGTCTCCGGCGCTAAGTTATATTTATTTCTCGGGTTCGGGTCTTTGTCTCCGTGTGTGTTTTTCTTTTCCGTGCATCTCTTATCATGTCATCTCGTGCATTGCATTTGCATACATGTTCATCTCATGCATTCGAGCATTTTCCCCGTTGTCCGTTTTGCATTCCGGCGCTTCGTTCTCCTCCGGTGGTCATTTCTACCTTTCTTTCGTGTGTGGAGATTAAACCTTTCCGGATTGGACCGAGACTTGTCATGCGGCCTTGGTTTACTACCGGTAGACCGCCTGTCAAGTTTCGGGTCATTTGGACTTCGTTTGATACTCCAACGGTTAACCGAGGGACCGAAAAGGCCTCGTGTGTGTTGCAGCCCAACGCCCCCCAAATTTGGCCCAAAACCCACCTAACTCTGCTCCATGTCCTAGAGCGTTCGATCACGATCGCGTGGGCGAAAACCGCACCTCATTTGGACTCTCCTAGCTCCACTTATGCCTATATATACACCCCCATTCCAAATCTTAGATTTCTCCCCGTCCTCCTCCAAAAAAAAAACTTCAAAACCTCCGCCGCTGACGGACGTGTCCGCCCCGGCCGGACAGCGTCCGCCACCGCCGCCTACCCACTCGCGCGCCGCCACGTGGACCGAGGTCCACTTCGCCGCCGCCAACCGCCGCCGGCCCGGGAGGCCCAGGAGGGGCCCCCGAGGCCCATCACCGCGCCTCGCCGCCCAAGGCCGCCCAGCTCCGCCGCCCGCCGTCCCGCCTTCGCTGTCCAGCTTCGCCGCCCGCGCCGACTCCGGCCGCCGTTGCCCGCTCCGCCCTGGTGCCGGCCGCCGGCCTCCTCGCGCCGCCCCACGCCAGCCAACTCCCCGGCAGAGGACGCCGGATCCGGCCACTCCGACATCCTCTCCCTCCACGCCGGCGACTCCTCCGGCGAGCTTCAAATCCGGCGGTGAACAGTGCCGCCGCCACCTCGGTTCCCGTGCCCGATCTGGATCTCAGATCCGAAATTCTAGGGTTGACTTTTTCCGTCTCCCCCTAAATTTTTATGCGATGTTTGACTGCTTGTATTTCCGCAACCGTAGCTCCGTTTTGGGCATATAATATATCAAAATCTTCGTCTCGACATGTACATCATTTCATTCCATTGCATCATTTGCATTTGAGTTCATCTTGATGCCCAAAATGCTGTTAGAAGGAGGCTTCGTGAGTTAAATTGCAGATCCGTTAGTTCATCATGCACTTTTGTCATTTTTGCCATGTTTAATTCGTGCATGATATGCCTGTGCCCCTTTGGGATGGATTGTTAAGCATTTTGTATTCTTTCCAGAGGTGCCACCCATGTATTTTTAGGATGTGTGTGTTGTCTTGTGCAAGCTTGCGAAGAGAGGTACCTGAGATTGCAGATTTCAGGGACTGTGATTTTCACCAAGTCTGGGATATTTTAGTTCATGATGCTATATGTCCAGCTTGTTTCCTAGTGATCCGTGCCTCTTTTGAGGATGATCAGTAAGGGAGTTTTGGTATTTATGTTATGCTCTCTCCATCCATGTCTTTGTTTGCATATGTGAAGTGCTCTAGGTTGACTCAATCGAGCTCAACTTTTGCTTCGTTGTTAATCTGGGCAGATCGTCAACTTGTTTGCGATTTTGCCGATGCTACCGTTAGTGTTCCATGCATGATATGCCTTTGTTCTTGCCATGTCTACCTTGTATATTGTGTCTTCTTTCTGGATATATGCTTGCCTTGCCATGACTTGCACCGTAGTGAGTGCATCGAGCTCGTTTACATGCCTTCGTGAGTTATATTTCAGCATGTCTCAGTTTTCACTGTCTGAAAACTGATTGTGTTCGAGCTATGTTCGTGAGCTCGGTAGAGTATTTTGTGAACCCTTTTGGCCCCAGGTCACTTTGGGTGTTTTGTTAAGATTGTTGAGTAGCTCCATGCCATGTTCTTACTTGTCATGTTCAGGTCATGTATCATATTGTTTTGCTGCTCCGAAGAGAGCATCGTCATCTGAAATTTCAGGCTAGTGTTAATTTCACTAAGTCTGGAATCTGTTTTGCATATTCATTTTTGCCATGCTTGTTTGAACCCCGTAATGGATGAATTTGCCTATGGCTCAGTGCTAGTGTTTTGTTAACCATCTTGTGTACATCACTTCCATGTATTTTTTTTCATGTTTGGTGGCTGTAGCATGTTCATTTCGTTGCATTTAGATGCCTACTTGCTGTAAATCGCAGATCGGTGTCATCTTAAAACGCTCGCCATTTCCAAACCGTAGCTCCGATTCCTATGATCTTTATATCGTTTTCAAGAGATTTCATCCCCTCTATCCAGTGGCGCACTTGGTTTTCCAAGTTGAGGCCAGGTTCATGCATTTCCTGTCATATCTTGCATTTTGCATCCCGCATCGCATCCCGCATAGCATATCATCATTTCATCATATTGCTTGGTCTTGCACGTGGTTGATTGTATCCTTGTGCTTGTTTGTCTTGTTGGGTAGAGCCGGGAGACGAGTTCGCTACCGAGGAGCCCGTTGAGTTTGCTTGTGAGGATCCAGTCAACTTTGACAACTGTGCAGGCAAGATGATCATACCCTCGAAATCACTACTATCTTTGCTATGCTAGTTTGCTCGCTCTTTTGCTTTGCCACTGCTATGATGCCTACCACTTGCTTGTCAGCCTCCCTATTGGATGATTGAACCTCTAACCAACCATTGTCCTAGCAAACCGTTGATTGGCTATGTTACCGCTTTGCTCAGCCCTTCTTATAGCGTTGTTAGTTGCAGGTGAAGTTTGGAGCCGTTCCTTGTTGGACATTTATTTACTTGTTGGGATATCATTATATTGCTATGTTATCTTAATGCAAGGGTGGAAGGCTCGGCCTCTCGCCAAGTGTTTTGTTCCACTCTTGCCACCCTAGTTTTTCCGTCATATCGGTGTTATGTTCTCGGATTTTGCGTTCCTCACGCGGTTGGATTATAATGGGAAGCCCTTGATATTTCGCCTTGATTAAAGCTTTTCCAGCAATGCCCAACCTTGGTTTTACCATTTGCCACCTAGCCTTTTCTTTCCCTTGGGTTCTGCAGACTCAAGGGTCATCTTATTTTAACCCCCCCGGGCCAGTGCTCCTCTGAGTGTTGGTCCAAACCGTCAGCCGCCGGTGGCTACCAGGGGCAACTCTGGGCTGGCCTACCGGAAGTTTAGACAATCTGAGTGTGCCCTGAGAAAGAGATATGTGCAGCTCCTATCGGGATTTGTCGGCACATTCGGGCGGTGTTGCTGGTCTTGTTTTAACCTGTCGAAGTGTCTTGAGTTACCGAGATACCGAGTCTGATCGGAACGTCTTGGGAGGAGGTTTTTTTCCTTCGTTTACCGTGAGAGCTTGTCATGGGCTAAGTTGGGACTCCCCTGCAGGGATTGAACTTTCGAAAGCCGTGCCCACGGTTATGGGCAGATGGGAATTTGTTAATGTCCGGTTGTAGATAACTTGAACCTTAATTAATTAAAATGAATCAACTGACTGTGTTGCCGTGATGGCCTCTTCTCGGTGGAGTCCGGGAAGTGGACACGGTGTTGGAGTAATGCTTGCGCAGGTTGTTCCTTTAGCTTCTCGCTCGTGCTTCGCCTTCTCTTCTCGCCCTCTTTTGCGTATAAGTTAGCCACCATAAATGCTAGTCGCTTGCTGCAGCTCCACCTACACTTGCCTTAACCTTCCTATAAGCTTAAATAGTCTTGATCGCGTGGGTGTGAGATTGCTGAGTCCCCGTGGCTCACAGATACTACAACTCCAGATGCAGGTCCAGGTGATTCCGCTCCAGGTGACGAGTACAAGCTCAAGGGGGAGTTCGACGAGGACTCTCAGCGATACTATGTGTCTTTTCCGGATGATCAGTAGTGGTGCCTAGTTGGGGTTATCGATTCAGGGCCTTGTCGCATGTTGGGGGTCTTTTCTATTTTGGCACCGTAGTCGGGCCATGAGTGATTTGTATGATGGATGTTACTTATGTATCATGATGTGACGTGGCGAGTGTAAGCCAACTATGTACCTCCCCTTTATATTATTTATGTACATGGGATGTGTGATGATTTCCTGACTTGCAACATTGCTTTCAATGCGGTTATGCCTCTAAGTCGTGCCTCGACACGTGGGAGATATAGCCGCATCGAGGGCGTTATACAAATCCGGTAGGGCCGAACACAGTAGACAAAGCTCATTGGAGCTACGTCGTGATATAGCCCAGTACAGAGGCGCCGCACACCCACTATGCTTCACAGATGAAGTAATGGATCATCAAATCCCCGAGGGTTTCAAACCCGTAAACATCGAATCATACGATGGCACAACAGATCCTGCGGTATGGATCGAGGATTATCTCCTTCATATCCACATGGCCCGCGGCGATGATCTCCACGCCATCAAATACCTCCCACTCAAGCTTAAAGGACCAGCTCGACATTGGCTTAACATCTTGCCAGCAGGATCAATCAGTTGTTGGGAGGACCTAGAAGCCACATTCCTCGACAATTTCCAGGGCACTTATGTGCGACCACCAGACGCCGATGACCTAAGCCACGTAATTTAGCAGCCAGAGGAATCGGCCAGGTAATTCTGGACACGGTTCCTAACAAAGAAAAAATCAAATAGTCGACTGTCCAGACGCAGAGGCCCTAGCAGCCTTCAAGCGCAATATCCGTGACGAGTGGCTTGCCCGGCACCTTGGACAGGAAAATCCGAAATCTATGGCAGCACTCATGACACTCATGACCCGCTTTTGCGCGGGAGAAGACAGCTGGCTTGCTCGTAGCAACAATATGACCAAGAACCCTGGTAATTCGGATACCAGGGACAGTAGTGGCAGGTTGCGTCGCAACAAGCAGAAGCGCCGCATTAACGGCGACAATGCTGAGGATACGGCAGTTAATGCCGGATTCAGAGGCTATAAATCCGGTCAGCGGAAAAAGCCATTCAAAAGAAATCCTAGGGGCCCATCCAGTTTGGACCGAATACTCGACCGCTTGTGCCAGATACATGGCACCCCCGAAAAGCCGGCCAATCACACCAACAAGGATTGTTGGGTGTTTAAGCAGGCAGGCAAGTTAAATGCCGAAAATAAAGACAAGGGGCTGCATACCGATGACAATGAAGAGCCCCGGCCACTGAACAACAGTGGACAGAAGGGTTTTCCCCCACAAGTGCGGACGGTGAACATGATATACGCAACCCACATCCCCAAGAGGGAGGGGAAGCGCGCGTTAAGGGACGTATACGTGGTAGAGCCAGTCGCCCCAAAGTTCAACCCATGGTCCTCCTGCCCGATCACCTTTGATAGAAGGGACCATCCCACTAGCACCCGTCATGGCGGATTCGCCGCATTGGTTCTAGACACAATTATTGACGGATTTCATCTCACTAGAGTCCTTATGGACAGCGGCAGCAGCCTGAACCTGCTTCACCAGGATACAGTGCGGAAAATGGGCATAGATCCCTCGAGGATTAAGCCCACCAAAACGACCTTTAAAGGCGTAATACCAGGTGTAGAGGGCAACTGTACAGGCTCAGTCACACTTGAAGTGGTCTTCGGATCTCCGGATAATTTCCGAAGCAAGGAGTTAATCTTCGACATAGTCCCATTCCGCAGTGGCTATCACGCACTACTCGGGTGAACCGCATTCGCCAAGTTCAATGCGGTACCGCACTACGCATACCTTAAGCTCAAGATGCTAGGCCCTCGAGGAGTAATTACGGTCAATGGAAACACCGAATGCTCCCTCCGTACGAAGGAGCACAAGGCGGCCCTTGCAGCGGAAGTACAAAGCAACCTCTCCAGGCAGTTCTCCAGTCCGGCCATTAAACGTCCGGACACTGTCAAGCGTGCCTGGAGTAACCTACAACAAGACCGCCTGGCACGTTCCGAGCAGGCGTAGCAATGCGGCCCCAACCCCAGCCCTCGCAAAAATGCGACACCAGTGCTTCGCGTACATAACTACGCTCTAGAAATACCATGGGTACAGGGGAGGGGCACCATCACGGCATGCCCGAAACATGGCTTAAACCGCACCAGGGGCTGCCAATTTTTTAATTTTCTCTTACTTTCAGTACTCCATTCTTCGGAAGGCCTGTTCGGCAGTTCAATTGCCACACAAACAATGCAAGAACCAGGGAAGCAGACAAGCCATGCCGCATTACGGAACTCCCAGGTGGTCTCTATCACGAGCAGTATACCTGTTTCACATACCATTCCGCAGCCTGCCCCTGGAACGGACATGTTAAATAGTCCAACCTTTTGCTTATCGCATTATTTGTATTGTTCTGCTTTGATCGCAGCCCTTTTTAATAAACAATGCATAGCTTTTTGTCTATTTTTTCATTACTCTTTTTTTACAAATATATGTTCCTTAACGACATGTTGCACCCGTACAATTTGGTACGGCCAAAATATGCCAGGGGCTTTAGTACCCCTCAATATGGTGTGAGAAGTCCGAACACTTTAACAAGTGCGGCACCCCGAACTTATAGCATTATATGCATCGGCTCCGAATCATGTCTTGGGTCAATAGTTGGGTTTGCCCGGCTCCTATGTTTTGGTGCCTTACGTTCCGCTATGTCGGCAAAGGTAGCACTAGGAGAACTACTGCGATTGTGCCCCAGTTGAGCTGGGTCGAGCACCTTAGTAGAGAAAGCTAAAACTGACTGTCATGATGAAGCGAGAGCTGGTCGCTGTTCGAGAGGTTTTTCGAGTCCCTAAAGACTTATGCCGCTTAGAGCGAGGAGTCGGCTCTGTCCGGCCAAGGCGTGGATAGCGCCCCGAACTCGGTCTTCCGAATACCAGGGGCTTCGCCGAAATTTAAAATTATAGAATTCTATGGCTAAGTGAGAGTGTTCACACATTATAGTCCGATTGCCTTGTTCATTGTGCTGAGCGCCTCCCTCGAAGGACCCAAACATGGGAAAAAGAGCGCTCAGGTTTATCCCAGAACACCCCAGCACTAGCGGCACGAGGGCAGAAGCCGACGACTCGCCATCTCTCAAAATTGATAAACAACCGCACAGAAGGTAATATTTTAAATTCCAACAGCATTGGTTAGCGCATATGAACAAGTTTTCAGCGCACAGGACAAAACGAGCGAGTTTTACTCAAAAATTACATCCCTGGAACATTCATCTGCCATAAGGCGGGCACCCTTCAGAACATCCTTATAATAATTCTCGGTCTTGCAATGCTCTTTCCCCGGCGGTGGCCCATCCTTCACAAGCTTCTCAGCATCCAGCTTGCCCCAGTGCACCTTAGCACGGGCAAGGGCCCTACGGGCACCTTCAATGCAGACGGAGCGCTTGATGACTTCGAGCCTTGGACAGGCCCCCACCAGCCGCCGCACCAGCCCAAAATAGCTCCCAGGCAGAGCCTCTCAAGTCCACAGCCAAACTATGAGGCCCTTCATGGCCTTTTCGGCCGCCTTGTGGAGCTCGACCAGTTGCTTCAGCTGGTCGCTAAGGGGCACGGGGTGTCCGGCCTCAGCATACTGAGACCAGAACACCTTCTCTGTCGAGCTGCCCTCCTCGGCTCGATAGAATGCGGCGGCATCGGACACGCTACGGGGAAGATCTGCGAATGCTCCTGGAGAGCTCCGGATTCAGGTAAGTAACAAGTAACTCACGTTTATGTGTTTGCTTTGCATAAAGAATTCCTTACCCGCCGCTATCTTTTTCACCGCTTCCAACTCCTGGAGGGTCTTCTGGGATTCGGCCTTGGCAGACTTGGCATTTTCAATAGCCACCGCGAGCTCGGACGCTCGCGTCTTTGAGTCAAGCTCCAAACTCTCATGTTTTTTCATGAGAACCTGGAGCTCTTGCCGCACCTTGCCAACCTAGGCCTCATACTTCTCCCGCTCGGTGCGCTCCGTGGCCGCCCTCTTCTCGGCCTCGAACAGCGCTTGCTTAAGGGTTGCCACCTCAGACGTGGCCCCTACAATAGCCAGGATAATCCTGTCATTTTTTGCAATTGCACTTTTTTTATATATATTTAAACAAGGTATTTCTTACCTTCCTTGTCCTCGAGCTGCTTCTTGGCACGCCCGAGCTCTTGCTCAGACTGCTCGAGGTTCTGCTTTAGCGTGTACACTTCCGCAGTCAGTACGGCGGACGCCCGCAGAGAAGCCTGCATACGCATATTGACTCCTTTTTGTTAGACTCCTGCGAATTTTATTTGATCCTCTATTCGGCTTTTCTTCCCGAACACCAAACAGAGCATCAGGGGCTACTGTCTATGCGGTAATGTTATTTACACATTCTTTACTTACCTCAAAGCCTGTTAAAAGGCTAGCACAAGCTTCAGTCAGTCCGCTCTTGGCGGACTGAACCTTCTGGACCACCGCACTCATAATGGTACGGTGCTCCTCGTCGATGGAGGCGCCTTTGAGCACCTCCAACAGATTGTCTGGCGCCTCCGGTACGGGGGTCACCGGCACAGTGGGCTTGCTCCTCTTGGAAGGAGATCGCCCGCCGGACTCTGGAACCTTTGAAGGTTCCGGAGCGGTGTCCGGCCTAGAGCCGGACTTGGAGCCCTGGGGGGTTTTATCCCCTTTACTCCTGGAGTCCGGGAGGTCGCCTTGCGACGCCTCCAGGACCACCTCCTCCTGGCTTGGAACCTGTTGGGACAACACTTCGGCGTCATCCGTAGGGCGGGGGGAGGTAGCCGTCAGAAGCGAATTCACATCCAACGAGTCCAGTGAACCGCTCGACGACGCGTTGAGCCGGTCTTTGGGTGGGCTGCATAATCATATTCGACATAAGGGAAAGCTGTGCAATAAAGGAATACTATGAATTACTCTGGTATTCGGATACTTACAATTTCGCCAGGGGCTTCGCCCTGAGCGGCCACTCCTCTCCGCCGTCGTCGGCGTTGGTGGAGTAGTCCGGAGGAAGGGTTTTCCCCTTTTCTTCTCTCCCCCCGCTGGAGGGGGAGAGGTCTCTTCTTCCTCCTCCTCGTCTTCACGGGAGGAATGCGCCTTGGAGCCGTCGGATGATGAACCCGACACCTCCTGGCGTCGGGCACTTTTTCGAGTCCCCGTGGCCTTCTTCATGGCCTTCTTCTCCGGCACCACATAGGGTGCCGGAACCAGCAGCTTCGCCAAGCGGGCATCGGCTGGGTCTTCGGGCAAAGGAGCCGGACAGTCGATCTGTCCAGACTTCACCTGCCAATCCTGTAAAAGGTGAGGGAGCTTAGATCCCGCATAGAGTTAAACTATGAAAAACTAATACCCTGTAAAGGGTACAAAGAACTTACCGCGCTAGTGTGACGCTGCGCGCTGAATCTGCGATCCTCGGTAGCGGATGCGGGAGCCTCGGCGCCCTTGAAAAGCACCTTCCAGGCATCTTCGTACGACGTGTCGAAGAGCCTGCTCAGAGTTCGGTGCTGCGCCGGGTTGAACTCCCACAGATTGAAGGCCCGTTGTTGACACGGGAGGATCCGGCGGATGAGCATAACCTGGACTACGTTGACAAGCTTGAGCTGCTTGTTCACCAGGGTTTGGATGCATGTTTGCCGTCCAGTCACCTCTCCTTTGCTGCCCCACGATAGGCCCGTCTCTTTCCAGGACGTGAGCCATGTTGGGGGTCCGGACCGGAACTCGGGGGCTGCGACCCACTCAGGGTCGCGTGGCTCGGTGATGTAAAACCACCCTGATTGCCACCCCTTCAGGGTCTCCACAAAGGATCCCTCGAGCCATAAGACGTTGGGCATCTTGCCCACCATGGCGCCTCCGCACTCCGCCTGGTTGCCGCGCACCACCTTCGGCTTGACATTGAAAGTCTTGAGCCATAGGCCGAAATGGGGGCGGATGCAGAGGAAAGCCTCGCACACGACGATAAACGCCGAGATGTTGAGGATGAAGTGCGGGGCCAGATCATGGAAATCCAGGCCGTAGTAGAACATGAGTCCTCAGACGAATGGGTGGATAGGAAAGCCCAGTCCGCGGAGGAAGTGGGGAAGGAACACTACCCTCTCATGGGGCCTTGGGGTGAGGAGGAGCTACCCCTCTTCGGGAAGCTGGTACGCGATGTCGTTAGACAAGTATCCGGCCTTCCTCAGTTTTTTGATGTGTCCCTCCGTGACGGAGGAGACCATCCACTTGCCTCCCGCCCCGGACATGGCTGGAGAAGGTTGAGGTGGGGAGTGCGGATTTGGGCGCTGGAGCTCGAGTGCACGAAAATGGATAGGCAAAGGAGGAAGAAGGCGTAGGTGAAAAGGTGGATCCTTATCCCCTTATATGGGTGGACGCAACTACGTGTCCCCATCAGCCTGGTAAAACTCCCTTATCTCCAAGTGCCGTAATCAATGGCGCAGTTGGGTTACCCACGCCCGTATTGATGTGAATCCCGGAATAAGGGGACACGATCTCTGCTTCGACGAGACGTGCCAAGGAAACCGCCTCGCATGACACGCTGAGGTGGGACAATAAAACGATTCGAATAATGGCTTGGCTGTGGTACGATGTCACACTACGGAATATGTCAGCAGATTAGATTTGTGTAAATATTATTCTCTCTATGGCAACATGTGGAAACTTATTTTGCAGAGCCGGACACTATCTTTGTGTTCAAAATCTTCTATGAAGTACTTGGAGGAGGAACCCGCCTTGCAATGCCGAAGACAATCTGCGCGCTGGACTTGTCGTCATTGAAGCCTGGCTCAGGGGCTACTGAGGGAGTCCTGGATTAGGGGGTGTCTGGATGGCCGGACTATACCTTCAGCCGGACTCCTGGACTATGAAGATACAAGATTGAAGACTTCGTCCCGTGTCTGGGAGGGACTTTCCTTGGCGTGGAAGGCAAGCTTGGAGATACGGATATGTGGATCTCCTACCATTGTAACCGACTTTGTGTAACCCTAACCCTCTCTGGTGTCTATATAAACCGGAGGGTTTTAGTCCGTAGGAAAACATATAGAACAACAATCATACCATAGGCTAGCTTCTAGGGTTTAGCCTCTCCGATCTCGTGGTAGATCTACTCTTGTACTACCCATATCATCAATATTAATCAAGCAGGACGTAGGGTTTTACCTCCATCAAGAGGGCCCGAACCTGGGTAAAACTTCGTGTCCCTTGCCTCCTATTACCATCCAGCCTAGACGCACAGTTTGGGACCCCCTACCCGAGAGCCGCCGGTTTTGACACCGACAGCCACAGCTTGATAATGGGATGTAACATAGCAGCAGGAGCCAACTAAATATCACCAAATTTTTGACAAGCTTCACATCCTTTGTAATATCTGAAGCAATCATCAATCATAGTTGGCCAATAAAATCCAGCACGTTGTAGCAACCATTTCATCTTGGGAGCCGACTGATGAGTGCCACAAATACCTTCATGGACCTCCCCCATAGCAACTCTCACTTGGTCCTCGTCCGAGCACTTTAGAAGAACATCATCAACCATTTGGCGATAGAGACCATCATCTCTCATTGTTTATTTAAAAGCCATACGCCAAACAGCCCTGTCCACCCTTCTACTAGGATCACACAAATAATCAACAATGGGTTTCCTCCAGTCTTGATTTTCTCCTGCATTGAATATTTCATTAGTGGCCGAAATGGTGGGCTCCGGTTCGGCCTCCCCTATGTTGGCAAGACTAGACATCGACTTTTCAGAAATATGAAACATGCCACGATCAACATGATAGCCGGATGCTTGTTGTGCCAACTCATTTGCTTTCCAATTGTCATGTCTAGATATATGAGCAATGCTAAAATGATCCAAAGCAGAAATTATATCTAGACATTTATCAAGATAAACATTAAGTGATTTGTCAAAACATTGAAAGACTTTGGATATTTGCTGCACCACTAGTAACGAATCACCATAAGCCTCAATATGTGTAACACCTATAGCAAGCAACATCTCTAGGCCGAATAACAATGCTTCATATTTGGCTTGATTATTTGTGCAAAAATATTCTAAGCGGCATGAGGCTTCAAAAATAGCACAGCACCATAAGGAGATATGTAAACAATACCAACACCTTGGCAATTGCTACAAACGGAACCATCAAAATATAATCTCCATGGTACTAACGAGACGAGGTTCATATCAATATCATGCTTGTCATCAATCCTATGCTCAACAATAAAATTAGCAACGATTTGGCCTTTCATGGATTTCATAGATTCATAAGCCAAATCATATTCTATTAAAGCATAAGCCCACTTGCCAATTCTACCACTAAGAATTGGTCTATGCAACATGTATTTAATGACATCGGTCTGACAAGCTACTATGCAAGCACTCGGCACTAAATAATGTCTCAATTTTTTGCAAGCATAATATAAACACATACATAATTTTTCAATAAATGTATACCTCATATTGGCGTCCAATAAGCGGCGGCTCAAATAAGTGATGGCATGCTCTTTTCCTTCGGTTTCTTGAGTTAGAACAGTACCAATAACTCCTTCCTCTACTGCAATGTAAAGCATGAATGGTTCCTTATGCTTGGGTGCTTTCATCACTGGAGGAGTGCACAAATAATTCTTGATCATATCAAACGCTTCTTGCTGTTTTCCCCCCCAAGTGAAATCAACATCATTCTTTAACCGAAGGATAGGAGTAAATGCATCAACTTTCCCTGACAGATTAGCTATGAATCTTCTCAAATAATTGACCTTGCCAAGGAACTTTTGCATATCTCTCTTGCACGTTGGAGCCTCTACTTTCCGTATGGCCTCTATCTTTTTGGGATCAATTTCTCTGCCATCTCCGTGAATAATGAAACCCAAAAACTTCCCAGCCGATACACCAATGACACACTTCAAAGGATTCATTTTCAGCCCAAATTTCTTCATTCTTTCAAAATTCAAACGCAAATCGGCTAAGTGAGATTCAAAAGCATCCGATTTGACAACAATATCATCAATATAGACTTCAAGTACAACACCAAGTAAATCATGAAAAATTAAATTCATAGCCCTTTGATACATGGCGCCGGCATTCTTTAATCAAAAGGTCATCACCGTCCACTCAAATAAACCAAGGAAACCGGGGCATCGGAAAGCCGTTTTGGACATGTCCTCTTTGGCCATAAAAATCTGATTATACCCCGCATTACCATCAAGAAAGTTGATGACCTTATGTCCAGAAGCATCATTAATAAGCATATCGGCTATTGGCATGGATACTCATCTTTAGGTGTAGCTCTTTTCAAATCTCTGAAATCATTGCACACCCTCAACTTGCCAGAGCCTTTCTTCTCTACCGGCACAATATTAGAAATCCACTCAGCATACCTGCAAGGTCTAAAAAAATTAGCTTTAAGCAAACGACCGATCTCTCCCTTGATCCGGTCATATGTTTTTGGCTTAAATTTTCTAGACGATTGCTTGAACGGTCTAAAACCCGCCTTTATAGGTAAATGATGCTCCACTAACTCTCGGCTTAAACCTGGCATCTCATGATATTTCCATGCAAAGCAACAAACATATTCTTTCAACAGCTCGATCAACTTAGCTTTATGATCGCCTCTTAAATTTGCGTTTACAAATGTCGGCCTGGGAGTTGAACCATCTCGTATATCTATCTCTTCTAATGGATCGGCCGATGTGAAACCTTGTCCTAATATATCCATATCATCTAACTCTTCTATGGACTCATACATATCGTTCTCATTGGACCGATATTCCACAAGTCACTTTTGTAACCACTATGAGTTAGGATCCATTTAAACATATCATAACTTGGAGCCAATTGCATTCAGTCGGCTTTAAAGAGACGAGCACGAAAGCATTCTTGGTCGCGCTGAGAAAATCAAATTCTGATAAGTCGCGACCCATCAAGCAAGTAGCATTAGGATGTTGCCAATCCACCGATGCATCGGCCAAACAAACACATGACGAGTTATCCGCATGAATGACTTCCACTTCATCATCAACCCACTGGATTAAAAACTGGTGCATAGTAGATGGCACGCATTGGTTTGCATGAACCCAATCACGGCCTAATATCACATTGTTGTTACCTTGCACTTTGGCGACAAAGAACGTGATAGCCAAAGTTTTACTTCCCACTATGAGCTCCACATACATCACACCTTTGGCTTCAGTTTTCTCTTTGCCTTCAAATCCATTGAGCACCATGTTGGTCTTTATCAACTCTTCATCATGCAGCCCCAATTTTCTTAAGACCGAATACGACATAAGATTCAGCACATCACCACCATCAACAAGCATCCGAGTGAGCGGTGACCCATTGATATGACCTCTGAGATATAACGGTTTCAGATGCGTTACTGGGTCTTTTGGCTTCTCGAATATTGCGTTTTTAGGGCCAAAATCCAGCTGGGCCACTTCTCCTTCCTCATCTACAACACGAAACTTAGCAGGTAAGTAATATACCATATTGATATCCATACCTTCATGAACCGTCGTAGACTCATAGTCCAACATATCGTCCTCTTCTTCAAGTGCATCCACCGATTCTGAAATCTGTTCGAGTGAAGGAGAAGTAAGAAGTGTCACAGACGATGTAATAACTGTCACATCGTCCTCCTTCGGTGGTGCAGGTGCTGCTGTGACAGGTGTAGAAGCCACTGTATCTTGTATTTGTCTAGGCCTCCACACTTGTTTTGTGGGTATCATGGGCCGAGTGTCATTGAAGAACTTATCCCTTTGCTTCTCGGCATCTTGTTCTGTCATCTCTTGACTCCTTAACCTCTGTAATTTCCTCTTTTGTGTCTTTGTTAGTCCTGGAGGACACCACTTTGGCGGAGTGTACTTAGGATTTCTCGTCTTTACTTGGCTGGTGCTTGCTTCATGGTCATTAGCCGAGTGCTTTGCTGCGATAGCAAGTATCTGCTCAGTCGGATTGCTATGCGTAATCGGCTGATGTATGGTGAATGTTTCGGTGCCCAAGATGAGTGAGTCAACATCGATTTTTTCCTTGCCTTTGCTCGAGTTGACCGTTGCAGCACTTGGCGACTTAACTTGCCATTCTTGCTTGCCGACCCTTTTTTGATTATCTTGCGCTGGCTGATTAACACCATTGTTCAAGCGGCCTCGTGTGCGATAAGAAAGTCTCTCATGAACGGGCCTCCTTGGTTCTGCCCAACCCGGATGTGAAAAGCATAAGGGGCCATTGGGGGCTGCCACCATCCTCCATTGAAGGCTCCCATGTAGTATGACACATAGGGGGGTGGCGACATCCATGGTCCCGGCGCCCACGACCCATATGGCCTCGCATGATGCTGAAATTCTTCCCGAGGAGGTGACCTTGAGCGCTTCAAATTTGATGACCGGTTAGATCTAGGACCGGCCGCATGATTGGCATACTTGGACAACAACATATCAAAAGTTGGCTTGATTTCTTACGCTGCACTTTTATCTGAATTCGTCTTCCACTTACCAACCTCTGGACTCTTGGGCTTAACAATTTTGACATGAGTGTTCTCTTGCACTTGTGGTTGCCCCCCGAGTGTCGGATTCTTGATGGTGATCTTGATTACCTCCTTGCCACCGGGTTGCTTGTCAAGAACGACTTGTCTCCCCAAGACCTTGTTGCCTTCCTTGTCTTTCCTGGGCTCACCAACAATGATATTAGCTTTATTAGCAGTTTCGGCTACCTCCATCCGAATGAGTAGCTTCTTCCCCTCCAAATCCATGGTATTGATTGGAAAAGGCTGTTTATCAACTTGCATCTCAAAAAAGTTCAATCGTCCGTCATTAATGGCCGATTGTATCTGTCATCGAAAAACATTGCAATCGTTAGTAGCATGAGAAAATGAATAACAATACTTGCAATAAGCATGCCGTTTTAGGTCTTCAAACGATGGTAAAGTATGAGATATCCTAATAATTTTATCTTGCAGCAAAGCATCAAATATTCTATCACACTTAGCAATGTTAAAAGTAAACTTCATATCTTCATCACGATTCTTATGAATCGGTTTCAGATCATTGCAAGTAAAGGGTTTGGCCTTAGATGGCCAAACAAATTCAGTAGCAAAAACATCACCCTCATCGTCCGAGTGATCACTATCATATTCAACCATATTCATCTTTGGATGATCAGATTTGTATCTATGCATTTCTTTGAGATCTTTGCTTCGGCTTTCCTGAACCAAAGCCCTTTGTAAGACTTGGTTGATATTTAAAAATTCATAACCTTCTAGCTTTTCTCTAATGGGAGTTCTCAAACCACTCAGCACTAGGTCCGCTAAGTCCCTCTCGGTTATCACCAAACTAAAACATCGGTTTTTTGTTTCTCTAAATCTCTTCACGTAATCGAAGACCGATTCATTATGCTTCTGTTTAACCGATGTTAGATCTGACAACTTGAGTTCATTGTCGCTGCTATAAAAGTGATCATGAAATTTCTGCTCTAGCTGCGACCAAACTCGAATGGAACCATGTGGTAAAGAAGAAAACCATGAAAATGCGGTACCAGTTAATGATAAAGGAAATAAACACACTTTCAATTCATTTAATGAGACCGCCTCACCCAATTGTGCTAAATATTGACTAACATGCTCCCGTGTGGTTTTTGTGCCTTCTCCATTAAACTTAACAAAATCTGGAATTTTATATCCTAGAGGGCACTGGATGGCATCAAAGTACTCGGGTACAGCTTTTGGTAAATCCGATTCCGAGGTAGCTCAACTCCAAAATTCTCTCGAAGCATCTTAGCCATCTCCTCTCTAAGATTAGCTAGACCATCATCCATAGTGGACGATGCAGCTTGTGGCAGTGTCATAGAAGGAGTAGGGTTACTAGCTGCAGGTAGGAATTGCGGCATGTACGTCGACCCATAATTTTGTAGTGGTCGAGTGGATGTAGCTGTAGGTAGGGTTTGGTTCGGCGTTGCCATGAACTTGTCATGCTCATAATAGGATTAATGGGTGCAGCCACAATCTGATTTGTTTGGGTAGGATAATAAGTCATCGACATGGGAGGCGCCGATGAGATAGGTAAAGCCAGATTAGGGTTTTGCACACTAGCAGCTACACCATCATTACCACTAGACGATTGAGATATATTCTTCTGAGCATTAGTATTTTCTATGAAAGTTTGATAGACTAGATTGTTACCATTGGCAATATGACTCTCAATCTCAGCCCACTTCTCAGGAGAAAAGGTAGTACTCACAGAGGGTTTAACCTGCTCGACTTGAAGAGGAGGGAATTTGATTTCTTCAATCGGAGTGATGTTGCCTTGGCGATCCTTCTTGAACTTTGCAAGGAACTCCTACAAGTCCTTCTCCTCGCGCGCCTTCTTGTACTCCTCATAGACTTGGCGATGATCGGCCGATATCTCATCAAGGCTGGGCTTGATGATGTTATCGGCGTCTACCTCAGATGGCTTGGGAAGATCGGACATGGTGGATGACGACGATTGATCTTCAGTTCCCCAACAGAGTCGCCAAAAAGTGTGTTGACACACAAACATGTCACGTGTACCCTTGATGCCAGGGGTGATGCACCGCAACTCACGTCGAAGGAGACCCGACCGACAACGCGACACGCAAGATAGTCGACGGGCGCTTTTGCAGACCCGAAACCCCGTGCACCCGGGAGGGACCCTGTCAGGAATTGCGGCAGCTATGGGTTGCCCTAGGTCGATTCGCTCACCCCTAGAGCCTCGGGACTCGCAGCTCTCAAACTCGAGGAACAGCGAAGAACGAGAGAGAAAAAACGGTGGGGAGATAAAACGTAGATGAAAAAGTAGTATATTGATTTGTTCGATTGTGTGTTGTTCAATCGGCCGTCACCCCTTAGGTATATAAGAGGTGGATGGACTTCCCATGCAAGGAAAAGACTTGGATTCACATCCAAAACCCTAGTAAAATTCGGATTGGTTCTATCCAAACTTTCCAAAACTGTTCGGTTTAAACTGGCTGTACCTTGCGGGTCTTTTTTGTGGTGGTAAACGACCTCGGATGAAAACAAGTCCAAAAGTAATCTTGACCTTTTCGACGAGACGAACATCTTTCATGTTGAACGTTTTTTCATCAGAGGTCATCTCGAGGGTCAAATCGCTCGCGCAAAACAGCTAATTATTCACGCAGCTCATCAGACATACCCACATGTGTCTGGTTCCGGTGTCCATATTTTGCTCGCTGGAGGGTCTCGCTGTGCAGGCTCTAACTTTCACATACGACCTCAGATTAGGACGATCTTTGTATCAAAATCGATCATTTTGACGAGACGCACACCTTCCGTGTAGAACACTTTTCCATCCAAGATCATTTGAATAACCTTTTGAGCCCATCTTCAACTTCTCGTCTGATTGACTATCACAACCTCCACCCAGGCAAGCTTTCACATCGGCAAGGTTTCACCCCAGCAAGGTTTGACCTTAGCAAGGTTTCTACCCCGGCAAGGGTTCCTCCCCGGCAAGGTTTCTCCCCCGGCAAGATTTCACACCAGCAAGCTTCCACACCGGTGAGCTTTCTGCGCCGGCAAGCTTTCCACGCCGGCAAGCCTTCACACCGGCAAGGTTTTCATTCAGCCGGCAAAGGCCAAATAACTCACGCGACCCATCAGACACCACCTAGGTGGGTGTCTGGTCCCTCGCGTCACTTTCTCACTCAGGGTCGGCCCACAAAGTGTTGCCTCTAACTTTTGGATACAAACCCGGATTCTTGACCATGCCAAAATCTGGTGTCAACAAACCTATGACCGAGGCATAGGGAATGACTTTTCATTCTCTTTCTATTTTTTGCCGTGGCCGGGTTTTGAGTCTTTACTCAATTTCACACCTTATAACTCAGGCAAGAACTCGTTCTTTGACTGATCCATTTTGAACTCCTTCAAAATTTTATCAAGGTATGTACTCATCAAAAGTCCTATCAAGCGTCTTGATCTATCTTTATAGATCTTGATGCCCAATATGTAAGTAGCTTTACAGGTAATTCTTTCTTTGAAGAACTCCTTTCAAATTCTCCTTTATGCTTTCCAAAAAATTCTAAATCATTTCTGATCAACAATATGATATTCACATATACTTATCAAAAAGGCTGTAGAGCTCCCACTCACTTTCTTGTAAATACAGGCTTCACTGCAAGTCTGTATAAAACTATATACTTTGATCAACTCATCAAAGCGTATATTCCAACTCCGAGATGCTTGCACCAGTCCATAGATGGATCGCTGGAGCTTGCGCACTTTGTTAACACCTTTTGAATTGACAAAACCTTCTGGTTGAATCATATGAAACTCCCTTTTTAATAAATCCATTAAGGAATGTCGTTTTGATATCCATTTGAAAGATTTCATAAAATGCGGCAACTGCTAACATGATTCAAACAGACTTTTAAGCATCGATACGAGTGAGAAAATCTCATCGTAGTCAACACCTTGAACTTATCGAAAACCTTTTGCGACAATTCAAGCTTTCTAGATAGTAACACTAATATCAACGTCCGTCTTCCTCTTGAAGATCCATTTATTCTGAATGGCTCACCGATCATCGGGCAAGTCAATCAAATTCCATACTTTGTTCTCATACATGGATCCCATCTTAGATTTCATGGCCTTAAGCCATTTCGCGGAATCTGGGCTCATCATTGCTTCCTCATAGTTTGTAGGTTCATCATGGTCTAGTAACATGACTTCCAGAACAGGATTACCATACCACTCTGGTGTGGAACTTACTCTGGTTGACCTACGAGGTTCGGTATTAACTTGATCTGAAGTTTCATGATTATCATCATTAACTTCCTCACTAATTGGTGTACGCATCACTGGAACTGATTTCTGTGATGAACTACTTTCCAATTCAAGAGAAGGTACAGTTACCTCATCAAGTTCTACTTTCCTCCCACTCACTTCTTTCGAGAGAAACTCCTTCTCTAGAAAGGATCCACTCTTAGCAACGAAGATCTTGCCTTCAGATCTGTGATAGAAGGTGTACCCAACAGTTTCTTTTGGGTATCATATGAAGACGCACTTCTCTGATTTGGGTTTGAGCTTATTAGGCTGAAACTTTTTCATATAAGCATCGCAACCCCAAACTTTAAGAAACGACACCTTAGGTTTCTTGCTAAACCACAGTTCATACGGTGCCCTCTCAATGGATTTTTAGATGGTGCCCTATCTAACGTGAATGCAACTATCTCTAATGCATAACCCCAAAATGATAGTGGTAAATCGGTAAGAGACATCATAGATGGCACCATATCTAATAAAGTACGGTTATGACATTCGGACACACCGTTACGCTGTGGTGTTCCAGGTGGCGTGAGTTGCGAAACTATTCGACATTGTTTCAACTGAAGGCCAAACTCGTAACTCAAATATTTCGTCTCCACGATCAGATCATAGAAACTTTATTTTCTTGTTACGATGATTCTCCACTTCACTCTGAAATTCTTTGAAATTTTCAAATGTTCAGACTTGTGTTTCATTAAGTAGATATACTCATATCTGCCCAAATCATCTGTGAAGGTGTGAAAATAACGATACCCGCCGCGAGCCTCAACACTCATCGGACCGCATACATTGGTATGTATTATTTCCAATAAGTCAGTGGCTCGCTCCATTGTTCCGGAGAACGGAGTATTAGTCATCTTTCCCATGAGGCAAGGTTTGCAAGCATCAAATGATTGATAATCCACAAGTATAGGGGATCACAAAAGTTTTCGAGGGTAGAGTATTCAAGCCAAATTTATTGATTCGACACAAGGGGAGCCAAAGAATATTCTCAAGTATTAGCAGCTGAGTTGTCAATTCAACCACACCTAGATAACTTAGTATCTGCAGCAAAGTGTTTAGTAGCAAAGTAATATGATAGTAGTGGTAACGGTAGCAAAAGGTAATGATAGGAAAAGTAATGTTTTTGGTATTTTGTAGTGGTTGTAACAATAGCAACGGAAAAGTAAATAAGCGAAGAACAACATATGAAAAGCTTAGGCAATGGATCGGTGATAGAGAATTATGCCGGATGCGGTTCATCATGTAATAATCATAACCTAGGGTGACACAAAACTAGCTCCAATTCATCAATGTAATATAGGCATGTATTCCGAATATAGTCATACATGCTTATGGAAAAGAACTTGCATGACATCTTTTGTCCTACCTTCTCGTGGCAGCGGGGTCCTAGCGGAAACTAAGGGATATTAAGGCCTCCTTTTAATAGAGTACCGAACCAAAGCATTAACACATAGTGAATACATGAACTCCTCAAACTACGGTCATCACTGGGAGTGGTCCCGATTATTGTCACTTCGGGGTTGCCAGATCATAACACATAGTAGGTGACTATAGACTTGCAAGATAGGATCAAGAACTCACATATATTCATGAAAACATAATAGGTTCAGATCTGAAATTATGGCACTCGGGCCCTAGTGACAAGCATTAAGCATAGCAAAGTCATAGCAACATCAATCTTAGAACATAGTGGATACTAGGGATCGAACCCTAACAAAACTAACTCGATTACATGATAAATCTCATCCAACCCATCACCGTCCAGCAAGCCTACGATGGAATTACTCACGCACAGTGGTGAGCATCATGAAGTTGGTGATGGAGGATGGTTGATGATGACGATGGCGACGGATTCCCCTCTCCGGAGCCCCGAACGGACTCCAGATCAGCCCTCCCGAGAGGTTTTAGGGCTTGGCGTCGGCTCTATATCGTAAAACACGATGAATCCTTCTCCTTTATTTTTTCTCTCCTCGAAAGCAAATATATAGAGTTGGAGTTGAGGTCGGAGGAGCTCCAGGGGCCCACGAGGTAGGGGCGCGCCCAGGGGGGCAGGCGCGCCCCCACCCTTGTGGCTAGGGTGTGGGCCCCCTGGTCTTCATCTTTTGCAAGGATTTTTTATTATTTCCAAAAAGACGTTCCGTGAAGTTTCAGGTCATTCCGAGAACTTTTGTTTCTACACATAAATAACACCATGGCAATTCTACTAAAAACAGCATCAGTCCGGGTTAGTTCCATTCAAATCATGCAAGTTAGAGTCCAAAACAAGGGTGAGGGAGTCTTGGATTAGGGGGTGTCCGGGTAGCCGGACTATACCTTCAGCCGGACTCCAGGACTATGAAGATACAAGATTGAAGACTTCGTCCCGTGTCCGGATGGGACTTTCCTTGGCGTGGAAGGCAAGCTTGGCGATGCGGATATTTAGATCTCCTACTATTGTAACCGACTTTATGTAACCCTAACCCTCTCTGGTGTCTATATAAACCGGAGGGTTTTAGTCTGTAGGACAACTTCATCATACAACAATCATACCATAGGCTAGCTTCTAGGGTTTAGCCTCCTTGATCTCGTGGTAGATCTACTCTTGTACTACCCATATCATCAATATTAATCAAGCAGGACGTAGGGTTTTACCTCCATCAAGAGGGCCCGAACCTGGGTAAAACATCGTGTTCCTTGCCTCCTGTTACCATCCGGCCTAGACACACAGTTCGGGACCCCCTACCCGAGATCCGCCGGTTTTGACACCGACATTGGTGCTTTCATTGGGAGTTCCTCTGTGCCGTCGCAATCAGGAAGGATGCATCTTCCCGTCTTTAAAGACGGCGCCGTTACTAAGGGAGCCTTGGCTGTCGGCCAAACACTCCGGCTAGGAGGTTTTCTCATGACCGCCTGTTCGGCCGTTGCGCCGACGGTGACCTCTTGGGTCATCAAAAGCAATCTTCACGTCAGCTCGGAACTCGTCGAGCAATTAGATCCAATGGAGCTCTCTTCCGTAAATGAGCTCTTGGATCGCATCGCCGCCTTGGGGGTCACTACGGATTATGACCAGATTGGGCTTAAACCCGATCTAAGAGAAATTAATTCTCCCCAAGTCACCCATCACGTTGCCATGGTAGAGGCACAGTGTGGCGACTCTTCATCTATCTTAAGGACTAGCTACGTCCGGATTCCCGATCCCTCCAAGCCGGATACCCACGGAGGGGAGGATGTAACTCAAGACCTGGACTTAGAATCAGGCAACGGGCTAGATTCACTGGACAACATCCAAGAATCCAAACTTCAGAGTTCGGAAACTCCTTGGCCTCTGAGTCTTAGATTGGGTGAAGTTCCGGACTTAATTCCACCCACCCACCCGAACATAAGCGATCTATCCCAAATCAGGCAAAAGCCCGAAGAAATAGTACATCATTACTGGGCAAGGTTCCTCCTGGTTATGAACAGGATAAAGGACTGCCGCGAGGAAGACGCAATCTCAATCTTCTGCAATAATTGCATGGACAAGGGAATCCTCAACGCCATAGGTCGTCGTGATCTTACACGCTTCGCTGACTTGGCGTCCATAGTACAAAAGTACCATGCGATGGAAAGCGCCCGGAAAACCGAAATTTTTTGGGACAATCCGGCCCTGAATAGAAACCTCGTCCGAAATAAAAGGGTGCATCATCATCAGACACCCGGGTTAAAAACCAAAAAACCAAAGCCCTCTACAGGGCATGGAACCGTACTAGAGGGATGGCTTAATGGACCCTGTAAAATTCATAGTACAGAGGACGCCACACCAACTCATAGCCTTAGAGCATGTTGGATACTCCGGCAGGTGGCCAAAAGGGGCGAAGATCTCCTAATCCTGGAGGCCGCAAAAAGCCACCTCAGGGACTCCAGTACAGTCTTAACAGTCTTCGAGACTTTCACATCAAATAATATGTGAAAAAGAATACTCCGCAGCCTCGCCGAAGTCTATCAAGTAGCAACAATAAACCCATGGAGTGACACGGCCATTACTTTTAATGCCAGTGACGAACCTAATTCCGAACAGCTCGAGCACCAGCCGCATTGGTACTCAGTCCTAGAGTGGACGGCTTTCACCTCACCAAGGTACTCATGGATGGAGGCAGCGGATTGAACCTCATTTATGAGGAAACCCTTCAAAAAATGGAAATAGACTGGAACCGCATTGAGCGAAGCAGCACAACCTTTAGAGGAATAATCCCCTGTCGGGAAGCGCGCTGTGCAGGAAAAATCACACTAGATGTGGTGTTCGGCACGCGGATAATTATAGGTCCGAAGAGGTCACATTCCAAGTGGCCCCATTCAGTAGCGGATACCACGCTCTGCTGGGGCGGGAAGTGTTTACAATCTTCCAAGCAATACCCCATTACAGGTACATGAAGCTCAAGATGCCCGGGCCGAACGGAATCATCACTCTCGCTAGTGATCCGGACATAGCACTCCCCGCCGAAAACAAGACAGCCGCATTGGCCCTTAAGGCACTGTCCGAAGCCCTAAGCGGCTGAGGAACTGACTACGCTGCGCTCCACGGTAAACAGGGACGATGTGATACTCGACAGAAGATCCAAGTCCACCTCTTTTAAACCAGCGGATGAAATAGTCAAATTCCAGGTCCATCCAACGGACCCCAATAAAACAGCTTCCATCGGGGCACGATTAAACCCTGATGTAGACGCCGCACTGCGAGAATTCCTACGGGAGAACTGGGACATTTTTGCCTGGCACCCTTCAGACATGCCAGGAATCCCACGCATGCTGGCCGAACACAGCTTAAATATCATAAAAGGATTCAAACCTGTCAAACAAGCCCTTCGGCGTTTCTCTGAGCCCAAGAGACAGGCAACGGGAGAGGAGCTAGCCAAACTATTGGAGGCCGGATTCATCAAAGATATAAAACATCTGGACTGGCTAGCAAACTTGGTGATGGTACCAAAGAAGGACAAATCCTGGCGCCTGTGCGTTGACTTCAAAGACCTTAACAAGGCTTGCCCAAAGGATCCCTTCCCCCTCCCCCGCGTCGATCAAATTATCGACGCCACTGCAGGACATGATTCGTTGTGCTTCCTCGACGCATACTCCGGTTACCATCAAATCAAGATGGCCGAGTCAGACCAAGCCGCAACAGCATTCATCACCCCATACGGCCCATTCTGCTTCAACATAATGCCTTTCGGGCTCAAAAATGCCGGCGCAACATATTAGCGCATGATTCAGACATGTCTGGCAAACCAGATCGGCAAAACAGTAGAGGCATACGTGGATGATGTGGTCGTAAAAACAAGACATGTCGAATCTCTAGTAGACGACTTGAGGCTTACATTTGACAACCTCCGAGCATATGACATCAAGCTAAATCCGGAAAAATGCGTTTTCGGCGTTCCAGCCGGAAAGCTCTTGGGCTTCATTGTATTCGGTAGAGGAATCGAAGCAAATCCAGCCAAGATCCGAGCTTTGTCACAATTGGATATCCCAAAGGACCTCAAACAAATACAAAAATTAACCGGATGCGTGGCGGCTCTAAGCCGCTTTATCTCCCGGTTGGGAGAAAAGGTGCTACCCCTCTATCGCCTCCTTCGGCGCACCGAACACTTCGAGTGGACGGATGCCGCCACGGTCGGACTCGAGGAAATAAAAGCCATATTGGCAACAAACCCCGTCCTGGCCGCGCCAAATATCGGCGAACCAATGCTATTGTACATTGCAGCAACCCATCAAGTTGTCAGCGCAATAATCGTCGTTGAACGGGAAACGGACGGACACAAATTCCCCCTTCAAAAGCCGGTTTACTATGTGTCCATTGTCCTCACCCCATGCAAATCATGGTACCCACATTATCAAAAGATTGCATATGCGGTATTCATGGCATCCCGGAAGCTACGACACTACTTTCAAGAGTGTTCAATCAAAGTAGCATCGGAAGTACCACTCAACGATATTATAAACAACCGTGACGCAACGGGCCGGATCGCAAAATGGGCCATCGAGCTCCTCCCGTTCGACATAACTTATAGGCCACGGCGAGCTATCAAGTCGCAAGTTCTGGTCGACTTCGTCGCAGAATGGACGGAGGCCGAACTCCCTAAAGAGTACGGCACATATTCAAACTGGATCATGCACTTCGACGGTTCCAAAATGTTGGCCGGACTTGGGGCCGGCGTCGTTTTGACGTCCCCCAACAGGAGACACAGTTCAATATATACTCCAGATTATGTACACGGCCTCCAACAATGCAGCCGAATACGAGGCCCTTTTACATGGTCTCCGGATGGCAGTATCCATGGGCATTCAACGCCTAGAGGTGCGCAGGGATTCGAACCTCGCGATATCCCAAATAAATGGAGACTTCGATGCCAAGGATCCAAAAATGGCAGCTTACCGCAACGCCGTCCTCAAAATGTCAGCTCGGTTTGAGGGGCTCGAATTTCACCATATAGCCCGAGAAAACAATCAGGCGGCAGACGTCCTGGCACGCATCGGCGCAAAACGCGATGCGATCCCCCCCAACGTCTTCCTGGAAAGGCTGTTCAAGCCATCCGTAGTATGGGAAGGGGAATATGGCAATATTAGCGGGACCCAACCACACTGTCCGACGCCGAACAATCTGACATAATCGGAGGCTCTACCAATGAAATCACAACCTCAGCCCACGTACTAATGGCCGTTATCGCCCCGTGGACAGAACCATTCCTAGCCTACCTTACTAGGCAGGAACTCCCAGAGGACCAAAACAAGGCACGCTGTATAGTGCGGCGATCTAAAGCCTATAAACTCCATGAGGGAGAACTTTATAAGAAAAGCACTACCGGAGTCCTTCAAAGGTGCATCTCCGAAGAGGAAGGGCGGAACCTGCTGGCTGAAATTCATGCCGGACTCGGTGGCCATCACGCCACAGCCCGGTCCCTTGTAAGCAAGGCTTTCCATACAGGCTTTTATTGGCCGACGGCCCGGGCGGACGCTCAGGACTTGGTCCAACGATGCGCCGGTTGCCAGCTTTTTGCAAACCAAGGCCATATGCCACCCACCCCCCTCCAAACTATCCCCATCACTTGTCCTTTCGCGGTCTGGGGGCTTGACATGGTGGGACCCCTTAAGGGAGGAACCCACAAGAAAAAATACTTACTGGTCATGGTGGATGAGTTCACCAAATGGATAGAAGCCAAGCCTATTAAGACGGCCGAATCCGGACCTGTGATAGACTTTATATCCGGGGTCGTACACCGTTATGGCATCCCCCACAGCATCATCACCGATAACGGCATGAACTTTACGGCCGATGAGGTAAAACTCTGGTGCAAAAACATGGGCATCAAGCTCGATTATGCTTCCGTCTATCACCCACAAACTAACGGTCAGGTCGAACGTGCAAATGGTCTCATCATGAGCGGCATCAAACCCAGATTAGTGCAGTCCCTCAAGGAATCTAACACGCACTGGGTAGAGGAGCTCGACTCCGTACTCTAGGGGCTACGAACCACGCCGAATCGCACCACCGGATACACACCATTTTTTATGGTGTACGGCGCATAGGCAGTCTTGCCCTGCGACATAATTCATGACTCACCTCGAGTGCGCATGTACGAAGAAAGGGAAGCCGAGCTCGATCGGCAGGACAGTTTGGACGCCTTAGAGGAGGAGTGCGACGTGGCAAAAGCCCATTCCGCATTCTATCAACAGCAGGCTCGAAGATATCAAAGCAGAGAAGTGCGGGCCAAAAACTACAACGTTGGCGAATTAGTTATACGCCTGCCGGACAAGAAAAAGGACAAGCTGAAGCCCAAGTGGTAAGGTCCCTTCATAATCGACCAAGTCCTGACTGGTGGAGCATACCGCCTGCGAGATGCGTCGGATAACCGACTCGAGCCGAACCCATGGAACGCAGCCCGTCTCCGAAGATTCTATGCCTAGCGCCGGACTCTGTGTTTGTCTCCTTCCTCTGTCCATTTTTTACATTTTTTGTCTTACATTTCTCTCCTTCCCCCCTTTTTCTTTTATAGCCCTTAAAGGCTCCTCAAGTGATGTGCTACTCGCGCTCATTAAACCTGGGGGCTTCTTTAACAGAAGCTTATTTATACGGACTTCATGCCCACCACATGTGTCAAACTTCCGCATGCACCTTTTCTTCACCATTATATGCATCGATATGACTTAAGTTTTGGCCAAGCTGGGTTGCCTGGCTCCTGTGCTTACCCCTACGTTCCCGATTGTTCGGCTAGGTGGTAAAGGGAGCACCTCTGCGATTGTTACTGCCGGATCAGCCGGATGTGTACCTCAGACTGGGTGAAGCCGAAAGCTAGCGTTCTTAAGGGAATATTCGGTCGGTGAACTAAAAGATGACCCTTTTTTACTTATTTATATATATGCCCCCAGATGATTTTCCTGCGTTTGTAGTCCGGACATGCACTTTAGGGCATGCCTCCCAGAGAAAGGAACCCCTAACGGAACTATTCTCTCTGGAAGATGTTTCTTACTAACCATGTAATATAACACAACTAGTTGGGCACTTGTCTGATAAAGCACTAATGACCCCTACGCCTGGTCTCCATGCATACCCCGGTTCTTACATAACCGGTAGGGTATTCGGACACACTCCGGACCGTCAGGTCCTGAGGTTGAAGCGAAAAGGTCGGCAACGACAAACGATCTACAATCCGGCTAGAAGGCATTACACATGTCAATTAAAAATTACATAGTCACTCTGACTGATTGTATTCCTCTTCAATACCATCTAACAGGCTGTCTAACTTACAGTCCTGCTGGGAATACTTGGCGGCCAATTCTACTTGGCCGTACACTAATCTTACAGGGATCTCCTTCCTGTCAGGCCCCATAGGTCCGACCTCGGCCATGTGGTTTGGGTCAGACTTTGTGTACCGCGTCTTCACCATGGCCCATGCCTCCCTAGCGCCTTGTCGGCAGGCCGATATCTTCCACAACCGGAAGCACCGCCGAGCTCCGTTAAGCTTCTCCGAAAGCTCTCCAAGGCCCTCGGGCATGGAGTGGGAAGGCCATAAGGCTTGGGCAACGCCTCGCATCGCCTGCCGAACTCGCTCGTGCAGTTGCGAGAGCTCGGGAAGAAGGTCACCCGAAGAACCGGGCATCTCCTCTGCAGGACGACCCGTTAGCATACCTACAGACATTACTCTGTTAGTCGACTTCCTCGCCGAACTCTTTTATTTCAAAGATTCGCTTAAGCACTTACTAAATATGCCGCGTCGAAGCCGCTGATTCTCCTTAGTGGAGTCCGACAGCTGGCCACGAACATCTTTAAGTTCAACGTCCATCTTGGTGTTGGCATCCTGAAGATCATTCTTCTCCTGCCTCGCCCTTGTCAGCATACTCTCACCGGCCTTTAGCCGGCGTAAGAGTTGTTGCCTCTCCGGATCCAGTCCGGCGCCATCTGCAATATGATTTGCCAGATTTACACCCACGCCACACTTAACAAGATACTATCTTGCGAAGTGTATCTTACCAGAGGGGGTCTCTTTGGGCTCCCCTGCTGCGGCTAGTGCGGCCTCCAGTTGGGCTTTGCACTCTTCCAGCTCCTGGGACAGTACGGTATTCTTCTCTATGAGAACCTGCATAACAAATGATCCTTAAATCAGTTACTCTAACTGTTTCAAGTCTCGGGGGCTACTGGTATATATATATATTTACCAAAAAAATACTTACCCGTATGTCTTTTACATATTGCTCTGTGGCTCTGGCTAAACCATTTTGAGCGGCACGGAGGTACGCATCTCCCGAATTGAAGGCATCTAATGCCTCTTGGGAGAAACAAGCGTCGCGAAGAACTGTCCGGCGACGCCTGTGGTTCATGGTACTCTCCACCTCAGAATTGGTGGCAGACAGCCTGTCCGCATCCTCTGTCGGAGGAGCGTCCGGTGCGCACCTTGTGTTCGTTTCCGCTTCTGGGCCAGGCGTTGGAGCCTGGCTAGTGGAGGCGCGATTGGCAACCTCTCCGGATGTAGTCCGGCGAGATCTCTTCGTCCTGAAGATAGCACGAACGTTAATATGCCCTGAAGGAATAACACCAGGGAAAAAGAGGGTGCGCTATACCTTTGCGCTGGTGTCTCAGTCCGGACTACATTCCTTTTTACCCCACGGGGCCCTGCGGCCCCTCATTGGCTAGCCGCCGCAGGTTCGGCCTCCCGCCTCGGAAACCTCCCCTGCAAAACACGGTCGCTGTCAAGAAACCTGAAATGCGTGAGAATGGATTTCTTCTCAAGGGGACGAGACTCCGCTCTCTATTACCTGGGAGGCCGGAATTAACCCTAGGTAATCAGCCATAATGGCCACCAAGATATTGTCCTTGCTTAGCTGATGAAACACCCCGTCGATCAGCTCCACCGATATGTCCGGATCCTCTTCGGAGTCCTGATCGAGGGACCGTTCTGGATCCTCGGGCTGTGGGGGACGGCTGTTTATATCCTTTAACTCCTGACGTAGTTCCTGCGTTGAAGTCGTTAGACTACATATTTAATCATGGGAATATAAAACGGATGGGCAAGCACAATTGTCCACTTACCCAACTCGAAGGGTTGTACATAGTAAATCCGCCCTGCGGGTTGACGCGGAGGAATTCCTCCTCTTCTCCCTTGTACAAAGAGGATAAGATCTTTACTAGAGCGGCAGCTGAGGCTGGCCCCTTACGACCATAACGGGTGGCGTCATCCTCCCCGTTAAAATCCCACATGGGGTGGCCTCTATATTGAAGCGGCTGCACCCCCCGCATAATGCATGCGGCCATGACTCCAATCATGGTTAGTCCGGAATGAGCCAATAGTCTTATCCGGCCCATCAGGTGAAGGACGTCCCTGTCGCCTTCTTTTTGAGAGCTCTGCGGACGCCAGCTTAGGCGTTTCTTTAAGGGAGCACTGTTGAATTCGGGGAGACCGACCCGGATAGGATCCGGCAGCGGGACATGATCTATATAAAACCATTCCGAAGGCCAGTCCTCGGACGCCTTCTTTGGGGTTCCGGATAGATATCCGATCTCGGCGATACACCACACTTCGGCTCCGCCCACTTGATATATAGACCCCTCTTGAGAGCGGGGCACCAGGCAGAATAACCTCTTCCACAGCGCGAAATGAGCCTCAACACCCAAGAATAGCTCGCAAAGGGCGACGAAGCCCGCGATATGCAATATGGAGCTGGGCGTGAGATTGTGCAGCTGGAGGCCGTAGAACTCCAGAAGCCTACGGAGAAATGGATGAATTGGAAATCCAAGTCCCCTTATTAGATAAGGGAGGAGGCACACCCGCTCTCCTTTGGAGGGATTGGGGGTGCTCTCCGCTTGCTCTCCGCCATTATAGGTGGCGAGTCCAGCTTGGACCGGGACCATATAGGCCTGAGGGAGAAATCCCTTGGCCTGAAGCGACACTAGCTCGCTGTGCGGGATGGAGCACCTCTCCCAGTCTCCAGGTTTAGGACTGGAAGGGCGAGAGGAGGAGCTGCGACGGCTGGCCATGTTGGAATGGACCTTTGCTGGAGGCGCTCTGATGATTACTCACGGAGAGGAGAAGGTGTGGTTTGGATCTGAATCCCCATCCCATTAAATAGGTGGCTCGTTTATGCGGCTAGGGGTGTGAATGTAAAAACACCCCAACTTTTCGCATTCGTTTGACACGTGGAAGACGGCCATTATTGGGCGTGGAAGCCAAGGTGCGCTACATTATGAAAATCAGACATTATTTAACAAGTACACGGAATTTGGAGAAGAACCCGCCTTACAATGCCGAAGACAATCTGCGCTCCGGACTCGTCGTCATTAAAGCCTGGTTCGGGAGCTACTGAGGGAGTCCCGGATTAGGGGGTGTCCGGGTAGCCGGACTATACCTTCAGCCGGACTCCAGGACTATGAAGATACAAGATTGAAGACTTCGCCCCGTGTCCGGATGGGACTTTCCTTGGCGTGGAAGGCAAGCTTGGCGATGCGGATATTTAGATCTCCTACTATTGTAACCAACTTTGTGTAACCCTAACCCTCTCCGATGTCTATATAAACCGGAGGGTTTTAGTCCGTAGGACAACTTCATCATACAACAATCATACCATAGGCTAGCTTCTAGGGTTTAGCCTCCTTGATCTCGTGGTAGATCTACTCTTGTACTACCCATATCATCAATATTAATCAAGCAGGACGTAGGGTTTTACCTCCATCAAGAGGGCCCGAACCTGGGTAAAACATCGTGTTCCTTGCCTCCTGTTACCATCCGGCCTAGACGCACAGTTCGGGACCCCCTACCCGAGATCCGCCGGTTTTGACACCGACAAAGGGAAAAAGTGTTTGGAAAAGTAGATACGACAGAGACGTATCAACCCCCCCTGCTTAAACCTTTGCTTGTCCTCAAGCAATTCAGTTGATAAACTGAAAGTGGTAAAGAAAAACTTTTACAAACTCTGTTTGTTCTTGTTGTTGTAAATATGTAAAGCCAACATTCAAGTTTTCAGCAAAGATTATGAACTAACCATATTCACAATAACATTTAGGTCTCATGTTTACTCATATCAATGGCATAATCAACTAGCGAGCAATAATAATAAATCTCGGATGACAACACTTTCTCAAAACAATTATAATATGATATAACAAGATGGTATCTCGCTAGCCCTTTCTGAGACCGCAAAACATAAATGCAGAGCACCTTTAAAGATCAATGACTGACTAGACATCGTAATTCATGGTAAAAGAGATCTAGTCAAGTCATACTCAATGTAAACTAATAGTAATTAATGCAAATGACAGTGGTGCTCTCCAACTGGTGCTTTTAATAAGAGGATGATGACTCAACGTGAAAGTAAATAGATAGGCCCTTCACAGAAGGAAGCGAGGATTTGTAGAGGTGCCAAAGCTCAGTTTTGAAATAGAGGTGAATAATAGTTTGAGCGGTATACTTTCATTGTGAACATAACAACCAAGAGATGGCGATATCTTCCATGCTACACACATTATATGAGGTTCCCAAACAGAATGGTAAAGTTTATACTCCCCCTCCACCAATAAGCATCAATCCATGGCTTGCTCGAAACAACGAGTGCCTCCAACTAACAAGAGTCCCAGGGGGAGTTTTTGTTTGCAATTATTTTGATTTGATTTGCATAAAGCATGGGACTGGGCATCCCAGTGATCAGCCATTTTCTCGTGAGTGAGGAGCGGAGGCCACTCCTCTTGAGAATAACCCGCCTAACATGGAAGATACGGACAGCCCTAGTTGATACATGAGCTATTTGAGCATACAAAACATGATGTTTATTTGAAGGTTTAGAGTTTGGCACATACAAATTTACTTGGAACGGCAAGTAGATACCATATATAGGTAGGTATGGTGGACTCATATGGCATAACTTTGGGGTTTATGGGATTGGATGCACAAGCAGTATTCCCGCTTAGTACAAGTGAAGGCTAGCAAAAGACTGGGAGGCGACCAGCTAGAGAGCGACAACAGTCATGAACATGCATTAAAATTAATCAGCACCGAATACAAGCATGAGTAGAATATAATCCACCATGAACATAAATATCATGAAGGCTATGTTGATTTTGTTTCAACTACATGCGTGAACATGTGCCAAGTCAGGCCACTCGAATCGTTCAAAAGAGGATACCACTCTATCATACCACATCACAACCATTTTAATAGCATGTTGGCACACAAGGTAAACCATTATAAGCTCCTAGCTAATTAAGCATGGCACAAGAAACTATGATCTCTAGTTGTCATTGCAAACATGTTTATTCATAATAGGCTGAATCAAGAACGATGAACTAATCTTATTTACAGAAACAAAAGAGGTCGAGTTCATACCAGCTTTTCTCATCTCAGTCAGTCCATCATATATCGTCATAATTGCCTCTCACTTGCACGACCGAACGATGTGGATAATAATAATAGTGCACGTGCATTGGACTAAGCTGGAATCTGCAAGCATTCAATAAACAGGAGAAGACAAGGCAATATGGGCTCTTTTGTCATATCAACAATAATGCATATAAGAGCCACTTCATCAATTTAATCATGGTCTTCTCCTATCGACCCCCAAAGAAAAGAAAAGAAATAAAACTATTTACACGGGAAAGCTCCCAACAAGCAAAAGAAGAACAAGAAATCTTTTTGGGTTTTTTTTAATTACTACTACAAACATGGAAAGTAAACTAATTAAAAGCTACAACTATTTTTTTGTTTTCTCAAGGTTTATTAAACACACAAGAAGAAAGCATAAAAAGGAAATAAACTAGCATGGAAATGAAAGTTTTGCACAAAGATATTGGTAAGTAAGAGATACTGTTCGCGTTGGTCGTGGAGGAAGGCGGTGAGGCCTGCATTCTCAGCCAATTCATAAAAATCATCATAAATCCCGGCTGCTCTCAAGAAATCATCGAAAGGCCATTCACACGGCCGAACCTCCGCGGTGCGAGGCAGATTATATTTAGGCTTCTTTGCTTCTTCATTTTGCTTTTCCTTCAAGCTTCGGCTCGATGAGACCCTAAAAAATCTCTTCGTTATTTTCTGAAAAATTCTGAAATTTTTAGTAACTTCAAATAAAAGTGAGCCAAACTCAACAATATTGATAGCAACTACTCCTACAAGTGCCTAGAGCCTATATCATGCATCAAAACTACTTGGAACCATATAATTTTGACATGCAAGCTCAAGAACATGGTCACCTAGGCAGCACAAATTTGCAATGAATAAAGCACTAGAACAAAAAATAATTGTACCAATGGAGGAGGCACTTACCAAGGAACAATCTCCCCAAGCAGTTTTGTGAGAGGTGCTTTGAGCAAGGAGATCGAAAATGGCAGCAAAATGAGCTTGGACTCGTGTTTGAACTGGATAATCGTGTTTGTGGGAGGAAGAAGGAGTGTGTGGTTCCAGGAATAAGTGGAGGGGAGCCACCGTGGGCCCACGAGGCAGGGGGGCGCGCCCTCCACCCTAGTGGCCAGGTGGATGCCCTCCCTGATGTGTTCTCAGTGCCAAATATTCTCAAATATTCGAGAAAAAAATCATATATAAATTTCAGGGCATTTGGAGAACTTTTATTTTCGGGGTATTTTTATATTGCACGGATAATTCAGATAACAGACAGAAAATACTTATTTTTATTTTATTTAATATAAATAATAGAAAGTAAAAGGAGGGTACAGAGAGTTGTGTTTTCTAACTTCATCCATCTCATGATCATCAAAAGGAATCCACTAACAAGGTTGATCAGGTCTTGTTAACAAACTCATTCTGAATAACATGGAACCGGAGAAATTTTGAATAACACTATGTTACCTCAACGGGGATATGCACATCCCCAATAATAAGAATATCATATTTCTTCTTGACAGTAGGAAGAGGAAATTCAAAACCTCCAATAGTGATTGTTGAAATTTTTCCAATAGAATTTATACTGTGGACTTGAGGTTGTTTCCTCGGAAGGTGTATCGTATGCTCATTACCATTAACATGAAAAGTGACATTGCCTTTGGTGCAATCAATAACAGCCCCTGCAGTATTCAAAAAGGGTCTTCCAAGAATAATAGACATACTATCGTCCTCGGGAATATCAAGAATAACAGTCTGTTAAAATGGTAATGTTTGAACCACAACAGGCACATCCTCACAAATACCGATAGGTATACCAGTTGATTTATCAGCCATTTGCAAAGATATTTCAGTAGGTGTCAACTTATTTAAATCAAGTCTACGATATAAAGAGAGAGGCATAACACTAACACTGGCTCCAAGATCACATAACGCAGTTTTAACATAGTTTCTTTTAATGGATCATGGTATAGTGGGTACTCCTGGATCTCCAAGTTTCTTTGGTATTCCACCCTTAAAAGTATAATTAGCAAGCATGGTGGAAATTTCAGCTTCCGGTATCTTCCTTTTATTAGTGACAATTTCTTTCATGTACTTAGCATAAGGATTCATTTTAAGCATATCAGTTAATCGCATATGCAAAAAGATAGGTCTAATCATTTCAGCAAAGCGCTCAAAATCCTCATCATCCTTTTTCTTGGATGGTTTGGGAGGAAAGGCATGGGTTTCTGAACCCATGGTTCCCTTTCTTTACCATGTTTCCTAGCAACAAAGTCTCTCTTATCTTAATGTTGATTCTTTGATTGTGGATTATCAAGATCAATAGCAGGTTCAATTTCTATATCATTATCATTGCTAGGTTGAGCATCATCATGAACATCATCATTAACATTTTCATTAGGATCATGTTATACCAGCTTGTGTTTCAGCATCAGAAATAGAGATATCATTTGGATTCTCAGGTGGTTCAGCAGTAGGTTCACTAGAAGCATGCAAAGTCCTATCATTTTTCTTTTTCTTCTTTTTAGAAGGACTAGGTGCATCAATATTATTTCTCTGAGAATCTTGTTCAATTCTCTTAGGGTGGCCTTCAGCATACAAAGGGTCCTGAGTCATTCTACCAGTTCTAGTAGCCACTCTAACAGCATAGTCATTATTCTTACTATTCAATTCATTGAGCAAATCATTTTGATCCTTAAGTACTTGTTCTACTTGAGTGGTAACCATAGAAGCATGTTTACTAATGAGTTTAAATTCACCTTTAATTCTAGACATATAATCACCCAAGTGTTCAATCATATAAGCATTTTGTTTTAACTGTCTACCAAAATAAGCATTGAAGTTTTCTTGTTTGACAATAAAATTATCAAACTCTTCTAAGCATTGTCTAGCAGACTTATAGTGAGGAATATCACCTTCATCAAATCTATAGAGAGAATTTACCTTTACTACCTGTGTCGGGTTATCAAGACATGAGTTTCTTCAATAGGTGACGGATTAAGATCATATGTTTCTTCAACAGGCGGTAAATTAAGCCCATGTATTTCTTCAATAGGAGGTAAATTTTTAACATCTTCAGCTTTAATACCTTTTTCTTTCATAGATTTCTTTGCCTCTTGCATATCTTCAGGACTGAGAAATAGAACACCTCTTTTCTTCGGAGTTGGTTTAGGAATAGGCTCAGGAGTTGGCTCAGGAAGTGTCCAATTATTTTTATTTGTCAACATATTATTCAATAGAATTTCAGCTTCATCCGGTGTTCTTTCCTTGAAAACAGAACTAGCACAAATATCCAGGTAATCTCTGGAAGCATCGGTTAGTACATTATAAAAGATATCAAGTATTTCATTTTTCTTAAGAGGGTGATCAGGCAAAGCATTAAGTAATTGGAGAAGCCTCCCCCAAGCTTGTGGGAGACTCTCTTCTTCAATTTGCACAAAATTATATATATCCCTTAAGGCTGCTTGTTTCTTATGAGCAGTGAAATATTTAGCAGAGAAGTAATAAATCATATCCTGGGGACTACGCACACAACCAAGATCAAGAGAATTAAACCATATCTTAGCATCACCCTTTAATGAGAACGGAAATATTTTAAGGATATAAAAGTAGCGAGATTTCTCGTCATTAGTGAACAGGGTGGCTATATCATTTAATTTAGTAAGATGTGCCACAACAGTTTCAGATTCATAGCCATGAAAAGGATCCGATTCAACCAAAGTACTTATATCAAGATCAACACAGAATTCATAATCCTTATCAGTAACTGTAGGATCGAAAGTATGTCTAGAGGGGGGGTGATTAGACTACTTGACCAAATAAAAATCTAGCCTTTTCCCAATTTTAGTTCTTGGCAGATTTTAGCTATCTTAGCACAAGTCAAGCAATCTCCACACAATTCAAGCAAGCATGCAAAAGAGTATATGAGCAGCGGAAAGTAAAGAATGCAACTTGCAAGAATGTAAAGGGAAGGGTTTGGAGGATTCAAACGCAATTGGAGACACGGATGTTTTTGTCGTGGTTCCAATAGGTGGTGCTATCGTACATCCACGTTGATGGAGACTTCAACCCACGGAGGGTAACGGTTGCGCGAGTCCACGGAGGGCTCCACCCACGAAGGGTCCACGAAGAACCAACCTTGTCTATTCCATCACGGCCGTCGCCCACGAAGGACTTGCCTCACTAGCGGTAGATCTTCACGAAGTAGGCGATCTCCTTGCCCTTACAAACTCCTTGGTTCAACTCCACAATATTGTCGGAGGCTCCCAAGTGACACCTAGCCAATCTAGGAGACACCACTCTCCAAGAAGTAACAAATGGTGTGTTGATGATGAACTCCTTGCTCTTATGCTTCAAATGATAGTCTCCCCAACAGTCAACTCTCTCTCACAGGATTTGGATTTGGTGGAAAGAAGATTTGAGTGGAAAGCAACTTGGGAAGGCTAGAGATCAAGATTCATATGGTTGGAATGGAATATCTTGACCTCAACACAAGTGTAGGTGGTTCTCTCTCAGAAAATGTGTATTGGAAGTGTAGGTATGTTCTGATGGCTCTCTCCACGAATGAAGAGTGGGTGGAGGGGTATATATAGCCTCTACACAAAATCTAACCGTTACACACAATTTGCCAAACTCGGTGGGACCGAATGGTTAAACTCGGTCGGACCGATTTAGCAAACCTAGTGACCGTTAGGATTTTCGGTGGGACTGAGATGCAACTCGGTAGGACTGATATGGTTAGGGTTAGGGCATAACGTAATCTCGGTGTGACCGATTACACAAACTCGGCGGGACCGATTTTGGTAATAAGCTAACCAGAGAGTTGGTCAGGTAAACTCGGTGGGACCGATTCGCTCATCTCGGTGAGACCAAAATGTTACAAAAGGGAAATAGGGAGTTTACATTGCAATCTCGGTGGGACCGATCGCTCATCTCGGTAAGACCGAAAAGTTACGAAGGGAAACAGAGAGATTACAATCCCATCTCAGTGAGACCGAGATCCCTATCGGTGAGACCGATTTGCCTAGGGTTTGTGGCAGTGGCTATGACATCTGAAACTCGGTGGCGCCGGATAGAAAGAATCGGTGGGGCCGAGTTTGACTTTTGGTTTAGGTCATGTGTGGATGTGGGAAGGTAGTTGAGGATTTTGGAGCATATCACTAAGCATTTTGAGCAAGCAAGGCATTAAGCAACACCTCATCCCTCCTTGATAGTATTGGCTTTTCCTATAGACTCAATGTGATCTTGGATCACTAAAATATAAAATGTAGAGTCTTGAGCTTCAAGCTTGAGCCAAACTTTTTGTCCTTAGAATTTTGAGGGATCCACTTTCCTCATCCATGCCATGCCATTCATTGAGCTCTTCCTGAAATATTAATCTTGAAATAATGTTAGCTCAATGAGCTATATGTTGTTAGGAATTACCAAAACCACCCAGGGATAGTTGCACTTTCAATCTCCCCCTTTTTGGTAATTGATGACAACATATAGATCAAAGCTTCGACAAATGATAATAAGAGTGAAAGATATTGTCGCTTTGAGAAGTATGTGAAAAGCAAGAGCTCCCCCTAAATTTGTGCATATCTTAAGATTTGCTTTGGACTGCAAATGCACAATGAGTTAGGATCATGGGTTACTCTTCCATGTCACATACATCTTGGTGGAGTGCTCAAAATAATAAAGATTGAATACATGAACTCATCACCAAGCAAAGTGAATGATCATATAAGGATAAGTAAGATAATATCATCTAACAAGCATAAGTGTAGCTTATGATCAACCACATGATCATCAATGTCTCACAGATAATAGCATAGTATCTCAAGCAATCAAAAGTAAACAAAGTTCAACCACCAAAGCAAGAGAGAATAAAAAGCAATGCTCTCTCTCGAAGCCTATGATCTATACATGTTTCTCCCCCTTTGGCAACAAGTTACCAAAAAGTTCATAGAAAATGCATAGCACTAAAACGTCTCTCAAGCTTGGTCTTCAGGTGGTGGTGTCCGGATAACTCCAAGAACGAAGGCTTCAGTCGAAGTAGATGGAGCTGATGGAGTAGGTACTGGAGCTAGTTGCGCTGAAGCTGTAGCTGGTGCAGATGAAGTGGCTCTAGCGTCTGGAACAGGCACTGCAGCAGACCTCTGAGCTCTAGGCACTCTGGCAAATGCATCAGTGGTTGTCTTGCCCTTCCTCTCCTGCATATCATCTTGAAGTTGCTCCATAACAGACTGAATCTCAGTTACCTTCACATCCAAGTCATAGAATTTTTGCTCCACGATTCTTTCCAAGCTCTCCTGGTTTTCAGTTAGGGTGGCCAGTCCCTTCTCAATCCTCAGAGTGGATGCAATCAGGTAGCCAAGCTGATCTTGCTTGCTGTTCAGGAGATACTGAGATGCCTCCTCCTGGGTTGGCATCTTTGCAGCTTTTTCTGTTTTGCCTTCTCTCTCTTGGCTTGTGCTTGTACTGAGGATGGTTCATCTTCATCCATAACCACTTGGTTGTCCTCAAAATCTGGATAGATGACAAAGTGTTCCTTATCCAACAGATATTTTCCTGTGCCCATCTTTGAGTTAATCAATTCCTGAATTTGTGGGGCATATCCACAACTTCTCTTTTGGTCTACTACTGTCCTCTTGATAGTCTCAACCATGAGGCTCATGACCTTGAATTTCTGTGGCACATCAAATATGTGTAGCAAATTAATTGCATGCCCTCTGATCATGTTGTGGTCACCTGACTTGGGCAAAAGAGTGTGCCTTAGGATCCAGTTGATCGTTGGCAGTCCTGACAGAAGAAAATGGACTAACCCAAACTTGAAAGTCTCAAGAGCTTTGTCTGGGATTTCCTTGTACATCTGTGACATAGAATTGTGATCCATCTTTTTCTTGGCATAAACATCCAAGTCATCTTCACTTTCCTTTGGGGCATTGATCAGATTGGCCCATTCCTCAATAGTTGATTGGTATCTCGTTCCTTCAGACATCCAAACTATTCTTCCATCTGGATAGAAATGTGCTGTGGAGTAGAATTGCATAATGAGCTCATCATTCCAGTTTGTGAGCTTCTGCCCAACAAAGTCTGCAACTCCACACGCACTGAAGCTGTCATACACTCCAGGATAGTGTTCTTCATTCTCCTTCATGTAGGTCCAGTCGACCCACCTCATATCACACACTATAGGCTTCTTGTCCAACAAGATTGTCTCATAGAAATCCTGATGTTCCTTTGTGTGGAATCTGTAATAAACAACAGTCCTTCTCCTGGTGGAATATGGATTTGACTCTCTCCATAGCCTCAACCCTGAGTCTCTCTTGATCTTCATGTTCTCAGCCACAGGATGAGCATCATTGTGGTCTGGAATCTTGGGTTTGAGCTTCCTCAGGACTTGTCCTTCATCATCTTCATCAGTAGCAACTTCAGGCACTTGGGCCTTGTTCTTCTCAACAGCTGGTATACTCCTGGTATTCCTCTTAGGTGCACTCTTGGGCTTGGAGGCTGCTTTGGGTGCTTCTTTGGGCTTTGATGTTGCAGCCCCTGACTTTATAGCATCACCCATCAGCTTTTGTGCCTTGGTTGCTGGTGCAGCAACCTCTTCTTCCTCTTCCTCTTCAGAATCTCTCGTGATTGAGGATCTCCCAAGCACTCTAGCAGTAGTCTTTTTGATCCTCTCCTTCCTCTTCTTCCCTTCTGCAGCAGCCTCTTTGGGTTCAGATCCCAAAGGGACTTGAGTAGATGCTCTGGCCTTAGACATTGGAATTCTCTTTGCAGGAACCTTTTGCTTCATGCCTGGCTTGTTGGCAGCAGCAGTGCTATATTCCTTCTTAACCACTTTCTTCTTGGAAGTGGCCTCATCCTCAACTGCCACATAGTCTTCATCCTCAGATTCAGAGGTCTTCTTCTTTCTGGCCATGGTGGCAGCTTTGGGTAAGTTGCTTGGGGTGCTCCTACTGCCATCATCTGAACTGCTAGAGGGACTAGTGCCCTCACTCAGGTGAACCTGCTCCTCTGACCTGTTCTGGCTGTCACTCTGATCAGACATATTGCAACACTGACAGCAGACCCTGTGAATAGATATAGATGAGATAGAGGGGATGAGCATCACAAAATGCAGAGGTTTTTGCAAAAGAATGAGTCAAAAACTTAGTTTTAGTTTTCCACAGAAAGCATTTCGGATCAACCGATTTGTAAACTCGATGATACCGAAGCAGCTGTTGGAACCTAAACTAGTGAACTTGGTCAGACCGAGTCACAGTTCGGTGGCACCGAGACTGCTAGGGTTTTACAAAGTCCTGAACTCGGTCACACCGATTTGCAATTCTTGGTCAGACCGAAAATTACATGTGCAATGGCCTGAGCCGAATCGGTGGTACCGAGTCCCACAACTCGGTGGGTCCGAGATGGTTTCGGCGGAAACCTAACCCTAAATTTTCAATTCATGACTAAACTACGGAGTGTTTTGACTGGATAAGAATGATCTCAATCGTGGCAAGATACATGGCGAACACAATGTGCTAGGAATCAGATAGGGATAGCACAGTGATCGAGTTCATACCCTAGTTCGGCGATGAACTCGCTACGGCGGCAACGGCGGGGATGATTCCCGTTGACGGCAGCGGAGACCAGCGGCAGGAGGCGGCTGGCGACGAGGAAGATGATCCGGAGACCCTGGAGGCAGAGCGGGCTAAGCGCGGGTCGAGGAGGTTCGGAAAGTTTTCCAAAATTTGACCCGTGGGTATATATAGCCCGACCCTGTCGGTGTGACCGAGTGGAACAACTCGGTGGCACCGAGATTCATAACTGCAATCAGTTACTGAAACTCGGTGTGACCGAAAGGTTCAAATCGGTTGCACCGAGATTGAAAACCTAGATTGACTTAGTGATCTCGGTATGACCGAAATGGATGAATCGGTCAGACCGAAACGCACAAAGAAGTTTTGGAAGTTTAAGTCTATGACGAATCGGGGACTCCGAGTGCTCCTCACACAGAGTGGTTCGAATCTGACTTGATCAAATTTTGTGATGTAGCATGAATAGAGTTTGAGACGAGAAAAGCATAGATAGCTAGAGAGGGTTCTTAGGCATTCTGGTCCATCCACTTGGCAAAAGAAAAGAAAACCGATCAATCAAAACAACAAGTGGATGTCCTCGAATGAGTAAAATATGCAATCAACATGCTCACACAATAAAATGGCAATTGAAATATGTGGCAAAGCATGCACAACCAATTCTAGCATCTATCAAACAATTTGCGATGACTAGGTCATCTATATATGAGTATATTGACTTAGGAGTCAAATGATAACATTTGATCATAGGTCATACTCATCGTTTAAGCACATGTGGGGTTACCACTTTTACATAAAGCATTGTTGTGTTCACACCATTAGAGTTTCTTTAGCTTAATTCTTAGAGTAAAGCTCCCCCTAGATGTGAGATCCCCCCTAAGAGGGATGAACTAACCTTGGGTTTTGTCGATGATGACTTCATGTAGATGTTGAAGATGTGGATGCTCAATGTTGATGTAGATCATTTGAAGCTATCCATTGGAGTGAGTTGCACTTTCAATACCTACACGGGTTAGTCCCACAAGGAACAAACAAGGATATCCATAGACATAAAGTGATGCACACACAAGATGGTGTCTATGAAAGCTTTTAGGTTACCTTGTCCCTTGTCTTACCAACAATAGGGTTTGTGACTCCTTGAACTAGTGCAAGATGTGGAAGTTGATTGCACTTGTTCTTGCCAAGATGATAAGAGTGAAGTATGTTGGCGGAGTCACCCTCAAGAACTCTCTAGTTCTTATTCTTCGGGATCCACACCATCTTGATGGGAATCCTCGGTGTTGTAGTTGTACTTTATGAAGTGGAACTTGAAGTAGTCTTGGGAACCCACTTGACCAAGGCCTTAGGAGCTTCTTCAAATGCATCAATTTCCTCTTGAAGCTTGTCCTTGCCTTTTTGCTTGTGGTCTTGTGGTGGAAGATCATCTTGAGCTTGTGTCCCTTTGAAAGAAGTAGGATCATACTTCTCTTGTTGAGGAACAAACTTTGTCTTGGGGTATTGATCTTCTTCCCACTCAACTCCATTGGCATTGAACTTTCGTTCAAAACCAACACCTTGATTCTTCCGGTGCCTTCCTTGCTTGCGTACAATTTCGTCGAATTGCTTACTTCCGGCAAGGCTCTTGTAAACACCTTTCTCTATAATTCCCTTCAATAAGCTATTTTCTTGCTCAAGTGTAACTTGGCTAAGAGAATCATTAGTGGAATCAAGAGAACTACTAGAAGCAACAATATTGGATTTAGCATGATTATTGTTACTACGAGAGGAAGAATCTTTCTTGTTCTTGTTACTAGACTTGACTTGAGGCATGTAAGTGGATAAGAGTAAACGCTTGGTAATGTAAGAAGAACTTTTTTTACGAAGATCATCATTGATTGCTTTTAAGAACTCATGCTCTTGCTCAAGGTTGAGCTTTTCAAAGCGTAATTTCTCATGAGTCCTTAAAAGTTCTCGATGATCTCCTAAGATAGTTTCATGAGCTAACTTAAGAGTGTTTAGTTCTTTAGTTAGAGACTCAATCTTCTCCTTATCATTGTCATTCGTTTTATCTTGATTAGCATGATTAATTGACATTTCATCACAGTATTCATCACTAGAGTTGTCAACAAGTAAATCATCATCACCTAACAAGTCATCTTCATCACTATTGAAATCAACATACTCGGGGTGTGATACCTTTGGGCCTTTAGCCATGAAGCATGTGCCAACTCCTTCATTTGGTGAGTCAAATATGTCGTAGGAGTTGGTTGTCACAAGTGCTAGACCGGCAACACCTTCATCTTGAGTATATTCGGAGTCGGAGTGATAGCTTCTCTCAGAGTGGTTGTCAGAGTCGGAGCCGGATACCCATTCACCAACATGAGCTTGATGTCTTCGTTTTGTGTAGCTCCTTGATGACTTGTCCTTTCTTTCCGAATCCTTGCTTCTCCGTGAGGGTCTTCGTTCATAACGATCATCTCTACTCCTTCTTTCTCTAGATGGTGATTATTCTCTTCTACTTCTTCTCTTGGGAGAATCTTCTCTTCTCTTGTAGGGGGGCGTACACTCATTGGAATAGTGTCCGGGCCTTCCATAATTGTAGCAGTTTCGCTCTCGACTAGAAGATCTTTTGCCATTGTAGGACCTTGACTTGGAGCTTCTCTCTTTGCTTCTACTCTTGTAGAACTTGTTGAAGTTCTTCACCATTAAGCTCAATTCTTCATTGAAGGTTTGTTTCTCACTCGATGATGTGGGGGCTTCACATGAGGCTTTGTAAGCACCACTTGATTTGTTGTGAAGTTCCTCTTTATCCTTGAGTGACATCTCATGAGCAACAATTCTTCCGATGACTTCCGTTGGCTTGAGATCTTTGTAATTTGGCATCATTTGGATCAATGTGCACATGGTATCATATTTTCCATCCAAGGCTCTTAGGATCTTCTTGATGATGAATCTATCGGTCATCTCTTCACTCCCTAAGCCGGCAATCTCATTTGTGATAAGAGTAAGCCTAGAGTACATTTCAGCAACACCTTCACCATCCTTCATTTTGAACTTGTCAAGTTGACTTTGAAGCACATCCAATTTGGATTCCTTGACGGAGTCGGTACCTTCGTGCATATCAATCAAAGTATCCCAAATTTCCTTTGCATTCTCAAGACGGCTGATTTTGTTGAATTCTTCGGGGAACAATCCGTTGAAGAGGATATCACAAGCTTGAGCGTTGTATTGCAGCATTTTCAACTCTTCCGCGGTGGCTTCACGGTTCGGTTCTTTCCCGTCAAAGAATTCACCTTGCAAGCCAATACACACAATAGCCCAAACGGCGGGGTTATGTCCAAGAATATGCATTTTCATCTTATGCTTCCAACTAGCAAAATTAGTGCCATCAAAGTAAGGACCTCTACGGTGATAATTTCCCTCGCTATACGCCATACTCTCCTAGGTTGTGAAACCAAGGCTATGACCACCAAAAGCTATGGAAATCAAAGAAAATGGAGATCAAAGCTTTGATACCACTTGTAGGATCGAAAGTATGTCTAGAGGGGGGGTGATTAGACTACTTGACCAAATAAAAATCTAGCCTTTTCCCAATTTTAGTTCTTGGCAGATTTTAGCTATCTTAGCACAAGTCAAGCAATCTCCACACAATTCAAGCAAGCATGCAAAAGAGTATATGAGCAGCGAAAAGTAAAGCATGCAACTTGCAAGAATGTAAAGGGAAGGGTTTGGAGGATTCAAACGCAATTGGAGACACAGATGTTTTTGTCATGGTTCCGATAGGTGGTGCTATCTTACATCCATGTTGATGGAGACTTGAACCCAAGGAGGGTAACGGTTGCGCGAGTCCACGGAGGGCTCCACCCACGAAGGGTCCACGAAGAAGCAACCTTGTCTATTCCATCACGGCTGTGGCCCACGAAGGACTTGCCTCACTAGCGGTAGATCTTCACGAAGTAGGCAATCTCCTTGCCCTTACAAACTCCTTGGTTCAACTCCACAATCTTGTTGGAGGCTCCCAAGTGACACCTAGCCAATCTAGGAGACACCACTCTCCAAGAAGTAACAAATGGTGTGTTGATGATGAACTCCTTGCTCTTGTCCTTCAAATGATAGTCTCCCCAACACTCAACTCTCTCTCACAGGATTTGGATTTGGTGGAAAGAAGATTTGAGTGGAAAGCAACTTGGGAAGGCTAGAGATCAAGATTCATATGGTTGGAATGGAATATCTTGACCTCAACAAAAGTGTAGGTGGTTCTCACTCAGAAAATGTGTATTGGAAGTGTAGGTATGTTCTGATGGCTCTCTCCATGAATGAAGAGTGGGTGGAGGGGTATATATAGCCTCCACAAAATCTAACCGTTACACACAATTTTCCAAACTCGGTGGGACCGAATGGTTAAACTCGGTTGGACCGATTTAGCAAACCTAGTGACCGTTAGGATTTTCGGTGGGACTGAGATGCAACTCGGTAGGACCGATATGGTTAGGGTTAGGGCATAACGTAATCTCGGTGTGACCAATTACACAAACTCGGCGGGACCGATTTGGTAATAAGCTAAGCAGAGAGTTGGTCAGGTAAACTCGGTGGGACCGATTCGCTCATCTCGTTGAGACCGAAATGATACAAAAGGGAAACAGAGAGTTTACATTGCAATCTCGGTGGGACCGATCGCTCATCTCGGTAAGACCGAAACGTTACGAAGGGAAACAGAGAGATTACAATCCCATCTCAGTGAGACCGAGATCCCTATCGGCGAGACCGATTTTCCTAGGGTTTGTGGCAGTGGCTATGACATTTGAAACTCGATGGCGCCGGATAGAAAGAATCGGTGGGGCCGAGTTTGACTTTTGGTTTAGGTCTTATGTGGATGTGGGAAGGTAGTTGAGGATTTTGGAGCATATCACTAAGCATTTTGAGCAAGCAATCCATTAAGAAACACCTCATCCCTCCTTGATAGTATTGGCTTTTCCTATAGACTCCATGTGATCCTGGATCACTAAAATATAAAATGTAGAGTCTTGAGCTTCAAGCTTGAGCCAAACTTTTTGTCCTTAGAATTTTGAGGGATCCACTTTCCTCATCCATGACATGCCATTCATTGAGCTTTTCCTGAAATATTAATCTTGTAATAATGTTAGCTCAATGAGCTATATGTTGTTAGGAATTACCAAAACCACCCAGGGATAGTTGCACTTTCAGTAACACAAATAGGTGAAGTAGCAAAAGCAGGGTCAGGTTTCATTCTAGCATTAAGAGATTGCTGCTTCCATTTAACTAATAACCTCTTGAGCTCGTATCTATCTTTGCAAGCTAAAATAGCTAAAGCAGCTTCTTTTTCCAAAACATAACCCTCAGGAATATCAGGCGATTCATATTTATTAGGGGGAGAGTCTTCATCATCACTTTCATCAATATTATCAGTTTCAATATTTTCATTCTCTCTAACCCTAACAATATATGAAAAGCTCGTAGGCAATGGATCGGTGATAGAGAATTATGCTGGATGCGGTTCATCATGTAATAATCATAACCTAGGGTGACACAAAACTAGCTCCAATTCATCAATGTAATATAGGCATGTATTCCGAATATAGTCATACATGCTTATGGAAAAGAACTTGCATGACATCTTTTGTCCTACCCTCCCGTGGCAGCGGGTCCTAATGGAAACTAAGGGATATTAAGGCCTCTTTTTAATGGAGTACCGGAACAAAGCATTAGCACATAGTGAACACGTGAACTCCTCAAACTACAGTCATCACCGGGAGTGGTCCCGATTATTGTCACTTTGGGGTTGCCAGATCATAACACATAGTAGGTGACTATAGACTTGCAAGATAGCATCAAGAACTCTCATATATAGATGAAAAACATAATAGGTTCAGATCTGAAATCATGGCACTCGGGCCCTAGTGACAAGCATTAAGCATAGCAAAGTCATAACAACATCAATCTCAGAACATAGTGGATACTAGGGATCAAAGCCTAACAAAACGAACTCGATTACATGATAAATCTCATCCAACCCATCACCGTCCAGCAAGACTATGATGGAATTACTCACGCACGGCGGTGAGCATCATGAAATTGGTAATGGAGGAAGGTTGTTGATGACGATGGCGACGGATTCCCCTCTCCGGAGCCCCGAACGGACTCCAGATCAGCCCTCCCGAGAGGTTTGGCTTGGCAGCGGCTCCATATCATAAAACGCGAATCCTTCTCTCTGTTTTTTTCTCCCGGAAAGCAAATATATAGAGTTGGAGTTGAGGTCGGAGGAGCTCCAGGGGGGCCACGAGGTAGGGGGCGCGCCCAGGGGGGCAGGCACGCCCCCCACCCTTGTGGCTAGGGTGTGGGCCCCCTGGTCATCATCTTTTGCAAGGATTTTTTATTATTTCCAAAAAGATGTTCCGTGAAGTTTCAGGTCATTCCGAGAACTTTTGTTTCTGCACATAAATAACACCATGGCAATTCTGCTGAAAACAACATCAGTCTGGGTTAGTTCCATTCAAATCATGCAAGTTAGAGTCCAAAACAAGGGCAAAAGTGTTTGGAAAAGTAGATACGACGGAGACGTATCAATGATTCATAATCAAGTGATTCCAAAAGTCCATCCGCATGGAGTTTCTTCACGCGCTTTACACCAATATGACCTAAGCGACAGTGCCACAAGTATGTTGCACTATTATTATCAACTTTGCATGTTTTGGCATCAATATTATGAATATGTGTATCACTACGATCGAGACTCAATAAACCATTTATATTAATTTTATGACCATAGAAGGTTTTATTCATGTAAACAGAACAACAATTATTCTTTGACTTAAATGAATAACTGTATTGCAATAAACATGATCCAATCATATTCATGCTCAATGCAAACACCAAATAACATTTATTTTAGGTTCAACACTAATCCCGAAGGTAAAAGGAGTGTGCGATGGTGATCTTATCAACCTTGGAATCATTTCCAACACACATCGTCACCTTGCCCTTAACTAGTCTCTGTTCATTTTGCAACTCCTGTTTCGAGTTACTAATCTTAACAACTGAACTGGTATCAAATACCCTGGGGTTACTATGAACACTAGTAAATACACATCAATAACATGTATATCAAATATACTTTTGTTCACTTCGCCATACTTCTTATCCGCCAAGTATTTGGGGTAGTTCCGCTTCCAGTGACCATTCCCTTTGCAGTAAAAGCACTCAGTTTCACGCTTAGGTCTAGCTTTGGGCTTCTTCACGGGAGTGGCAACTTGCTTGCCATTCTTCTTGAAGTTCCCTTTCTTTCCCTTGCCCTTTTACTTGAAACTAGTGGTCTTGTCAACCATCAACACTTGATGTTTTTCTTGATTTCTATCTTTAGCAAATTCAGCATCGCCGAAGAGCTTGGGAATCGTTTCCGTTATCCCTTGTATATTATAGTTCATCATGAAGTTCTAGTAACTTGGTGATAGTGACTAGAAAACTCTGTCAATCACTATCTTATCTGGAAGATTAACTCCCACTTGATTCAAGTGATTGTAATACTCAGACATTCTGAGCACATGCTCACTAGGTGAGCTATTCTCCTCCATCTTGTAGGCAAAGTACTTGTCAGAGGTCTCATACCTCTTAACACGGGCATGAGTCTGAAATACCAATTTCAGCTCTTGGAACATCTCATATGTTCCGTGGTGTTCAAAACATTTTTGAAGTCCCGGTTCTAAGCCGTAAAGTATGGCGCACTAAATTATCAAGTAGTCATCATACCGAGCTTGTCAAACATTCATAACGTCTGCATCTGCTCCTGCAAAAGGTCCGTCACCTAGCGGTGCATCAAGGACATAATTCTTCTGTGCAGAAATGAGGATAATCCTCAGATCGTGGAGCTAGTCCGCATCATTGCGACTAACATCTTTCAACATAGTTTTCTCTAGGAACATATCATAAATAAAACGGGGAAGCTATACGCAAGCAATTGATCTACAACATAGATATGAAAATACTATCAGGACTAAGTTCATGATAAATTTAAGTTCAATTAATCATATTAATTAAGAACTCCCACTTAGATAGACATCCCTCTAATCATCTAAGTGATCACGATCCATATCAACTAAACCATGTCCGATCATCATGTGAGATGGAGTAGTTTTCAATGGTGAACATCACTATGTTGATCATATCTACTATATGATTCACACTCGACCTTTCGGTCTCAGTGTTCCGAGGCCTTCTCTGCATATGCTAGGCTCGTCAAATTTAACCCGAGTATTCTGCTTGTGCAAAAATGTCTTGCACCCGTTTTATGTGAACGTAGAGCTGATCACACCAGATCATCACGTGGTGTCTCGGCATGACGAACTGTAGCAACGGTGCATACTGATAACCCACAAGTATAGGGGACCAATTGTAGCCTCTTTCGATAAGTAAGAGTGTCGAACCCAACGAGGAGATAAAGGTAGAAAAAATATTTCCTCAAGTTCTATCGACTACCGATACAACTCTACGCATGCTTAACGTTCGCTTTACCTAGAACAAGTAAGAAACTAGAAGTACTTTGTAGGTGTGATAGGATAGGTTTGCAAGATAATAAAGAGCACGTAAATAAAAAGTAGGGGTTGTTTAGATGAATTCACAACTAAGTTAGTTTTAGTAGAGATCTTGTTGTCACACAAGAAAGTTATTTGTCCCTAGGCAATCGATAACTAGACCGGTAATCATTATTGCAATTTTATTTGAGGGAGAGGCATAAGCTAACATACTTACTCTTCTTGGATCATATGCACTTATGATTGGAACTCTAGCAAGAATCCGCCACTATTAAAGATCATTAAGGTAAAACCCAACCATAGCATTAAAGTATCAAGTCCTCTTTATTCCCATACGCAAACAACCTACTTACTCGGGTCTGTGCTTCTGTCACTCACGCCACCCACCATAAGCAAATCATGAACATATTGCAAACCCTACAGCGGGGATCCCTCATGCTTGTGCGACACGGAGAGCACCATAGGACATCACCAATAATAAAACATGCAACTCAAACCAATCATGATCATCAATTAACCCATGGGACAAAACGGACCTACTCAATCATCATAGGATAGCCATACATCATTGAGAAATAATATATATCGTTAAGAACCATGTTTAAGTAGAGATTACAATGGGTAAAAGAGGGGTTACACCGCTGCATAGAGGGGGAAGAGTTGGTGATGATGGCGGTGAAGTTGTTGGTGTAGATTGCGGTGATGATGATGGCCCCGGTGGCGTTCTGGCGCCACCGAGAGAGAGGGGGAGAGAGCCGCCCTTCTTCTTCTTCTTCCTTGACCTTCTTCCTAGATGGGAGAAGGGTTTCCCCTCTGGTCCATGGCTTCCATGGCATGGGAGGGGAGAGAGCTCCTCCGAGATTGGATTTGTCTCTCTTTCTCTCTCTGTTTCTGCATTCCCCGATTCTGCCCTTTCACCATTTCTTAAATTCCCGGAGATCCGTAACTACGATTGGGATGAATTTTGGACACGATTTTTATCCGGATATTAGCTTTCTTACGGCGAAAGAAGGGCACCAACTGCCTTATGGGGTGGCCACGAGGGTCAGGGGCGCGCCTACCCCCCTGCCTCTTGGGCCCCTCAAGCATCTTCTCGCGTTGATTTCACTTCCAAAAATTCACATATATTCCAAAAAAACTGCGTCAGTTTTTATCCCGTTTGGACTCTGTTTGATATGGATTTACTACGAAACAAGAAACATGCAACAAACAGGAACTGGCACTGGGCACTGGATCAATATGTTAGTCCCCAAAAATAGTATAAAAAGTTGCCAAAAGTATATGAAAGTTGTATAATATTGGCATGGAACAATAAAAAACTATAGATACGACGGAGACGTATCAACATCCCAAGCTTAATTCCTGCTCGTCCTTGAGTAGGTAAATGATAAAAAAGATAATTGTTGATTTGGAATGCTACCTAGCATAATCTTGATCATGTAATCTAATCATGGCATGAATATTAAGACACGAGTGATTCAAAGCAATAGTCTATCATTTGACATTAAGACAATAATACTTCAAGCATACTAATAAAGCAATCATGTCGTTTCAAAATATCATGGCCAAAGAAAGTTATCCTTACAAAATCATATGGTCTAGCTATGCTCCATCTCCACCACACAAAATATTCAAATCATGCACAACCCCGATGACAAGCCAAGAAATTGTTTCATACTTTTGACGTTCTCAAACCTTTTCAACTTTCACGCAATACATGAGCGTGAGCCATGGATATAGAACTATAGGTGGAATAGAATATGATGGTGGAGGTTGTGTGGAGAAGACAAAAGGAAGAAAGTCTCACACCGACGCGGCTAATCAATGGGCTATGGAGATGCCCATCAATTGATGTCAATGCGAGGAGTAGGGATTTCCATGCAACAGATGCACTAGAGCTATAAGTGTATGAAAGCTCAAACTGGAAACTAAGTGGGTGTGCATCCAACTTGCTTGATCATGAAGACCTCGGTCATTTGAGGAAGCCCATCATCGGAATATACAAGCCAAGTTCTATAATGAAAATTCCCACTAGTATATGGAAGTGATAACTCAAGAGACTCTCTATATGAAGAACATGGTGCTACTCTGAAGCACAAGTGTGGTAAAAGGATAGTAACATTGCCCCTTGTCTCTTTTTCTCTCATTTTTTTTTGGTTTTTTTGGTTTTTTTGGTGGGCTTCTTTGGCCTCTTTTTTTTGGCCTCTTTCGCCTCTTTTATTTTGATAACCTCACATGGTACAATGTTCTAATAATGATGATCATCACACTTTTATTTACTTACAACTCAGTATTACAACTCAATGTCTAGAACAAAATATGACTCTATATGAATGCCTCCGGCAGTGTACCGGGATGTGCAATGATCTAGCGTAGCAATGACATTAAAAAACAGACAAGCCATGAAAATATCATGCTAGCTATCTTACAATCATGCAAAGCAATATGACAATAAATGCTCAAGTCATGTATATGATGATGATGGAAGTTGCATGGTAATATATCTCGGAATTGCTATGGAAATGCCATAATAGGTAGGTATGGTGGCTGTTTTGAGGAAGATATAAGGAGGCTTATGTGTGATAGAGCGTATCATATCACGGGGTTTGTATGCACCGGCAAAATTTGCACCGATCTCAAGGTGAGAAAGGGCAATGCACGGTACCGAAGAGGCTAGCAATGATGGAAGGGTGAGAGTGCGTATAATCCATGGACTCAACATGAGTCATAAAGAACTCACATACTTATTGCAAAAATCTATTAGTCATCGAAACAAAGTACTATGCGCAAGCTCCTAGGGGGTAGATTGGTAAGAAAATACCATTGTTCGTCCCTGACCGCCACTCCTAAGGAAGATGATCAATAAATAAATCATGCTCCGACTTCGTCACATAACGGTTCACCATACGTGCATGCTACGGGAATCACAAACTTCAACACACGTATTTCTACAACCCACAACAACCCACTAGCATGACTCTAATATCACCATCTTTATATCGCAAAACTATTGCAAGGAATCAAACATATCATATTCAGTGATCTACAAGTTTTATGTAGGATTTTATGGCTAACCATGTGAATGACCAATTCCTTTCATCTCTCTAAATATATATAAGTGAAGCAAGAGAGTTTAATTCTTTCTACAAAAGATATGCCCACGCTCTAACAAATATAAGTGAAGCAAAAGAGCATTCTACAAATGGCGGTTTTCTATGTGAAGATAAACAGGCAATCCAAACTTCAAATGATATAAGTGAAGCACATGAAGCATTCTATAAAGCCATACTTAAAAGATATAAGTGAAGTGCAATGAGCATTCTATAAATAAACCAAGGACTATCTCATACTAGCATGGTGCATCAAATAAAAGTGAAAACTAAATGCAAAATATGCTCCAAGATTTATGCATATCATGTGACGAATAAAAATATAGCTCCAAGTAAAATTAACGATGATTGTTAGAAGAAAGAGGCGATGCCTTCTGGTGCATCCCCAAGCTTGGTTTCTTGGGAGTCCTTAAATATTTCCTTGGGGTGCCTCGGGCATCCCCAAGCTTAGGATCTTGCCACTCCTTATTCCTTCATCCATCATGATCTCTCTCAGAACTTGAAAACTTCAATCACACAAAATTTAACAAAAAGTTCGGTAAGATCCGTTAGTATAATAAAGCAAATCACTACTCTAAGTACTGTTGCAAACAAATTCATATTTTGTTTTTGCATTGTAGCTACTGTAATATAACTTTTCCATGGATTAATCCACTGATAGAAATTGGTAGTTTCATCAAAACAAGCAAACCATGCATCAAAAACAGAATCTGTCTTAAACAGGACAGTCTGTAGTAATCTGAACATTCACCATACTTATGGTACTCCAAAAATTCTGAAAAAGTAGGAAAAACAAACAATTTGTATAGAAATACAGTGCAAAAAGTTTCAGAACCTTTTGACGTTCCAGTAAAAAATGTAAAATCACGCACTACAACCAAAGTTTCTGTTCTGCACCGCACAAACCAACAAGCAATGTAAACATCCTAAAGGCAAATATTGGCACATTATTTTTATAATACAATGGAATTGTACAAGGGGGTAATTACTTTTGTTGAAAAGTTTCTGTAATCAAGATTCACAAAGTTTCCGTGAGCATGAACGAAGTTCAAGGAGCTCCCCCACTTCAACAATGCTTGTCTCTCTCACTTTCACTTTCCTTTTTGAAAAGTTTTGGGTTCCCCTCTTTATTTTTTTGTTTCTAAACTATATAAAAGCACTCAACATAAATAAATGACTCTCTAAAACTTCCGGGTTGTCTCCCTAGCAGCGCTTTCTTTAAAGCCATTAAGCTAGGCATAAGGTGCTCAAGTAATGAATCCACCCGGATCCCAAGGTATATCAAAGCCAATTTTAATTAACAATGATTTGTGATTTAGTAGTGAGCACAAAGCAACATATATCATGTAATGACGAAGTCTAACTCTCTTCCTATGCATTGACATGTCATAAAAGAACAATTCATGAACATCAAGTAAGAGCCAATGCATAGCATAAGAAGTTTCTTGCAATTTTATCATATTGGAAACATGGAGAGGCGGAGATGTAGTTCCTCTCTCATAATAATTGCAAGTAGGAGCAGCAAGCACATGCATATTATATTCATCAAAATTATCATGTGCAACGGTAAAATGCAACCCATCAATATAATCCTTAATAAGGGCAAACTTCTCCGATATAGTGTAGTCGGGAGAATTCAAAGCAATAGAAACAATTTCATGTTTAACATAAGCAACTATAGCAGGTTCATCTCCATAAGCATAATTCATATTGGCATCTTGGCCACAAGCATAGCAAGCATCATCAAAAAGGGATATTTCAAAAGAATCAACAGGATCATAACAATCATCATAGCATTCATCCTTCAGTAAGAACGAAGGGACATTAAATAATGTATGAGTTGGACAGTTACTCTCATTAGAAGGTGGGCACGGGTAGCTAATCTGATCTTCCTCCTTTTGTTCTTCGCTCTCCTCATCATCTTTTTCATCCAATGAGCCCACAGTTTGATCAATTCCTTCTTCCATAGACTCCTGCAAAATATTAGTCTCTTCTTGGACAGCGGAGGAGTCCTCAATATATGGTTTAACATAGGCATTAGAAGCATAATTATCATAACAATATTTAAGTATGGCAAAATTTTCAGATTTGTAAAGAGTAGCATCATACGTTTCAATCAAAGAAGCAATTTCATAAGCACCCTTAAAAGCAACAAATTCTTCAATTTGTTGAACATCATAGTAATTATAAACACCCTTAGCATACGAAGATACGATTCCATTATCACTAAACTCACATTGGTAGGAAGGTGTTTCTTAGGGTTTTCAAAACAACAAGTAACATCATATATTTCACATAAATTCCAAGCATAACATTGCAAACGATGAATTTGATCCAGTAAAAGTTTCCCTTTTTCAGATATGCGGTGTCGCACATAACAAGAATGCTCCTCTAAAGATTTGCCCTCAACTAAGCTAGTTGGGGTTTCAGCCCTAGCACATAAGGATCTAAGATGATCCAAGTAAAAAGCTTCAGTAGTGTGATATATTTCCAGTGGTTCTTCAACCATTGGCTCAGTAGGTACAACTTTTTTTGGTATTTTGCGTTTCCTAACCATAACTAAAGATAGAAAACAAGAGCACAAAATAAAAACTACTTAGTGATAAAGCAAAAAAGCACACACGAGAATATTCACCCCATGCTATAACTCCCCGGCAACGGCGCCAGAAAAAGGTCTTGATAACTGATACATCTCCAACGTATCTAGAATTTTGGATTGTTCCATGCTATTATATTATCTGTTTTGGATGTTTATGGGCTTTATTATACACTTTTATATTATTTTTGCGACTAACCTATTAACCCAGAGCCCAGTGCCAGTTTATGTTTTTTCCTTGTTTTAGAGTATCGCAGAAAAGGAAAATCAAACGGAGTCCAATTGACCTGAAACTTCACGGAACTTATTTTTGGACCAGAAGAAGCCCACGGAGTATCGGAGTTGGACCAGGAGAGTCCCGGGCTGCCCACGAGGGTGGGGGCGCGCCCCCCTGCCTCGTGGACAGCTCGGAGGTCCACCGACGTACTTCTTCCACCCATATATGCCCATATACCCTAAAAACTTCAGGGAGCACAATAGATCGGGAGTTCCGCCGCCAGAAGCCTCCGTAGCAACCAAAAACCAATCTAGACCTGTTCCGGCACCCTGCCGGAGGGGGCAATCCCTCTCTGGTGGCCATCTTCAGCATCCCGGTGCTCTCCATGATGAGGAGGGAGTAGTTCTCCCTCGGGGCTGAGGGTATGTACCAGTAGCTATGTGTTTGATCTCTCTCTTTCTCTCTCTCTCTCTCGTGTTCTTGAGGTGGTACGATCTTGATGTATCGTGAGCTTTGCTATTATAGTTTGATCTTATGATGTTTCTCCCCCCATATTCTCTTGTAATGGATTGAGTTTTCCCTTCGAAGTTATCTTATCGGATTGAGTCTTTAAGGATTTGAGAACACTTGATGTATGTCTTGCATGGGATACCCGTGGTGACAATGGGGTATTCTATTGATCCACTTGATGTATGTTTTGGTGATCAACTTGCGGGTTCCGCCCATGAACCTATGCATAGGGGTTGGCACACGTTTTCGTCTTGACTCTCCGATAGAAACTTTGGGGCACTCTTTGAGGTTCTATGTGTTGGTTGAATAGATGAATCTGAGATTGTGTGATGCATATCGTATAATCATACCCATGGATACTTGAGGTGACATTGGAGTATCTAGGTGACATTAGGGTTTTGGTTGATTTGTGTCTTAAGGTGTTATTCTAGTACAAACTCTAGGGCTGTTTGTGACACTTATAGGAATAGCCCAACGGATTGATTGGAAGGAATAACTTTGAGGTGGTTTCGTACCCTACCATAATCTCTTCGTTTGTTCTTCGCTATTAGTGACTTTGGAGTGACTCTTTGTTGCATGTTGAGGGATAGTTATGTGATCCAATTATGTTATTATTGTTGAGGGAACTTGCACTAGTGAAAGTATGAACTCTAGGCCTTGTTTCAACGCATTGCAATACCATTTACGCTCACTTTTATCATTAGTTACCTTGCTGTTTTTATATTTTCAGATTACAAAAATCATTATCTACTATCCATATTGTACTTGTATCACCATCTCTTCGCCGAACTAGTGCACCTATACAATTTACCATTGTATTGGGTGTGCTGGGGACACAAGAGACTCTTTGTTATTTGGTTGCAGGTTTGCTTGAGAGAGACCATCTTCATCCTACGCCTCCTACGGATTGATAAACCTTAGGTCATCCACTTGAGGGAAATTTTCTACTGTCCTACAAACCTCTGCACTTGGAGGCCCAACAATGTCTACAAGAAGAAGGTCGTGTAATAGACATCAAGCTCTTTTCTGGCGCCACTGCCGGGGAGGTTAGCGCTTGAAGGTATATCTTTAGATCTTGCAATCGAATCTTTTAGTTTCTTGTTTTATCACTAGTTTAGTTTATAAAAGAAAATTACAAAAAATGGAATTAAGGGTACCTCATATGCTTCATCTTTTTAATATCTATCATGAAAATAAGGATTCCGATAATTGTGCTCAAGTGCTAGAGGAAGAATGCATTAGAATGTTTGGCATTAAATCTTTGAATGATGAGCATGATCGCAATGTTGTTAGTATGAATTCTTTGAATATCCATGATGCTAATGATATGCAAAGCCACAATCTTGGGGATGCTACATTTGATGAAGATGATATTTTTAGTCCCCCAAGTTTTGATTTGCAAATTTATTATGATGAGAGCATGCCCGCTATCTATGATGATTATTGTGATGAATTGTATGCTATAAAGAATAATGATATCCATGAAACTTGTCATCATGATTTTAATTTTCAATTGGATTATGCCTCACATGATAGTTATTTTGTTGAGTTTGCTCCCACCACTATTCCAAATGAGAAGAATTTTGCTTATGTGGAGAGTAATAAAAATTCTATGCTTGTAGATCATGAAAAGAATGCTTTAGGTTCTGGTTATATTGTTGAAGTCATTCATGATGCTACTGAAAATTATTATGAGGGAGGAATATATGCTTGTAGGAATTGCAATAATATCAAGTTTCCTCTCTATGTGCTTAAAGTTTTGAAGTTATGCTTGTTTTACCTTCCTATGCAAGTTGATTCTTGTTTCCATAAGTTGTTTGCTCACAAAATCCCTATGCATAGGAAGTGAGTTAGACTTAAATGTGCTAGTCATATTCTTCATGATTCTCTATTTATGTTCCAATTCTTATCCTTTATGTGAGCATCATTGAAATCATCATGCCTAGCTAGGGGCGTTAAACGATAGCGCCTGTTGGGAGGCAACCCAATCCTATTCTTGTTCTTTACTTTTTAATCCTGTTTAGTAATAAATAATTCATCTAGACTTTGTTATGATTGAGTTTTTATGCTTTTATTAGTGTTTGTGCCAAGTAGAACCTTTGGGAAGACTTGGGGAAAGTCTTGTTGATCATGCTGTAAAAAAACAGAAACTTTGGCGCTCACGAGAATTGCTGCCATTTTTATTTGGATAGTGCTATTTAGTTAATTATTTTTGCAGATGATTAATAGATAAATTCCTCAAGTCCAGCAATTTATTTTAGAATTTTAGGGGTTCCAGAAGTTTGCGTTAGTTACAGATTACTACAGACTGTTCTGTTTTTGACAGATTCTGTTTTTCGTGTGTTGTTTGCTTATTTTGATGAATCTATGGCTAGTAAAATAGTTTATAAACCATAGAGAAGTTGGAATAAAGTAGGTTTAACACCAATATAAATAAAGAATTAGTTAATTACAGTACCTTGAAGTGGTGTTTTGTTTTCTTTCGCTAACGGAGCTCACGAGATTTTCTACTTTAAGTTTTGTGTTGTGAAGTTTTCAAGTTTTGGGTAAAAGATTTGATGAATTATGGAACAAGGAGTGGAAAAAGCCTAAGCTTGGGGATTCCCATGGAACCCCAAGATAATCTAAGTACACCTAAAAGCCAAAGCTTGTGGATGCCCCGGAAGGCATCCCCTCTTTCGTCTACTTCCATCGGTAACTTTACTTGGAGCTATATTTTTATTCACCACATGATATGTGTTTTGCTTGGAGCGTCATTTTATTTTCTTCAGTTTTGCTTGCTGTTTGAATAAAATACCAAGATCTGAAATTATTAAATGTTATAGAGTCTTCACATAGTTGCATAATTATTCGACTACTCATTGATCTTCACTTATATCTTTTGGAGTAGTTTGTCATTTGCTCTAGTGCTTCACTTATATCTTTTAGAGCACGGTGGTGGTTCTATTTTATAGAAACAGATGAACTCTCATGCCTCACTTATATTATTTTGAGAGTCCTAAACAGCATGGTAATTTGCTTTGGTTATGAATTTAGTCCTAATATGATGGGCATCCAAGAGGGATATAATAAAAACTTTCATATAAGTGCATTGAATACTAAGAGAAGTTTGATACTTGATGATTGTTTTGAGATATGGAGATAGTGATATCAAAGTTGTGCTAGTTGCGTAGTTGTAAATTTGAGGAATACTTGTGTTGAAGTTTGCAAGTCCCGTAGCATGCACGTATGGTAAACGTTGTGTAACAAATTTGAATCATGAGGTGTTATTTGATTGTCTTCCTTATGAGTGGCAGTCGGGGACGCGCGATGGTCTTTTCCTACCAATCTATCCCCCTAGGAGCATGCGCGTAATACTTGGTTTTTGATGACTTGTATATTTTTGCAATAAGTATGTGAGTTCTTTATGACTAATGTTGAGTCCATGGATTATACGCACTCTTACCCTTCCATCATTGCTAGCCTCTTCGGTACCGTGCATTGCCCTTTCTCACATTGAGAGTTGATGCAAACTTCGCCGGTGCGTCCAAACCCCATGATATGATACACTCTTTCACACATAAACCTCCTTATATCTTCCTCAAAACAGCCACCATACCTACCTATTATGGCATTTCCATAGCCATTCCGAGATATATTGCCATGCAACTTTCCACCGTTCCGTTTATTATGACACACTTCATCATTGTCATAGTTCCTTGCATGATCATGTAGTTGACATCGTATTTGTGGCAAAGCCACCGTTCATAATTTTTCATACATGTCACACATGATTCATCGCAATCCCGGTACACCGCCGGGGGCATTCATATAGAGTCATATCTTGTTCTAAGTATCGAGCTATAATTCTTAAGTTGTACGTAAATAGAAGTGTGATGATCATCATTCATAGAGCATTGTCCCAAAAAAAGGCCAAAAAAAGGGGGCCAAATAAAAAAGAAAGGCCAAAAAAGGAAAGGCCAAATAAAATAAATAAGATAAAATAAATAAAAGGGACAATGCTACTATCCTTTTTCCACACTTTTGCTTCAAAGTAGGACCATGATCTTTATGATAGAGAGTCTCTTGTTTTTTCACTTTCATATACTAGTGGGAATTTTTCATTATAGAACTTGGCTTGTATATTCCAACAATGGGCCTCCTCAAGTGCCCTAGGTCTTCGTGAGCAAGCAAGTTGGATGCACACCCACTTAGTTCTTTTGTTGATCTTTCATACATTTATAGCTCTAGTGCATCCGTTGCATGGCAATCCCTACTCCTTGCATTGACATCAATTGATGGGCATCTCCCTACCCCATTGATTAGCCGCGTCGATGTGATACTTTCTCCTTTTTGTCTTCTCCACATAACCCCCTCATTATATTATATTCCACCCATAGTGATATATCCATGGCTCATGCTCATGTATTGCGTGAAAGTTGAAAATAGTTTGAGATTACTAAAGTATGAAACAATTGCTTGGCTTGTCATCGGGGTTGTGCATGATGAGAGCATTCTTGTGTGACGAAAATGGAGCATGACCAAACTATATGATTTTGTAGGGATGAACTTTCTTTGGCCATGTTATTTTGAGAAGACATGATTGCTTAGTTAGTATGCTTGAAGTATTATTATTTTTATGTCAATATTAAACTTTTGTCTTGAATGTTATGGTTCTGAATATTCTTGCTACAATAAAGAGAAATACATGATGAATATGTTAGGTAGCATTCCACATCAAAAATTCTGTTTTTACCATTTACCTACTCGAGGACGAGCAGGAATTAAGCTTGGGGATGCTGATACGTCTCCAACGTATCAATAATTTTTGATTGTTCCATGCTATTATGTTATCTATTTCGGATGTTTATGGGCTTTATTATACACTTTTATATTATTTTTGGGACTAACCTATTAACCCAGAGCCCAGTGCCAGTTTCTATTTTTTCCTTGTTTTAGAGTATCGCAGAAAAGGAAAATCAAACGGAGTCCAATTGACTGAAACTTCACGAAACTTATTTTTGGACCAGAAGAAGCCCACAGGGTATCAGAGTTGGACCAGGAGAGTCCCGGGCTGCCCACGATGGTGGGGAGCGCGCCCACCCCCCTGGGCGCGCCCCCTGCCTCGTGGAGAGCCCGGAGGTCCACCGACGTACTTCTTCCTCCCATATATACCCATATACCCTAAAAACTTCGGGGAGCACAATAGATCATGAGTTCCGCCGCCAGAAGCCTCCGTAGCCACCAAAAACCAATCTAGACCCGTTTCGGCACCCTATCGGAGGGGGCAATCCCTCTCCGGTGGCCATCTTCATCATCCCGGTGCTCTCCATGACGAGGAGGGAGTAGTTCTCCCTCGGGGCCGAGGGTATGTACCAGTAGCTATGTGTTTGATCTCTCTCTCTCTCTCTCTCTCGTGTTCTTGAGGTGGTATGATCTTGATGTATCGCGAGATTTCCTATTATAGTTGGATCTTATGATGTTTCTCCCCCTCTACTCTCTTGTAATGGATTGAGTTTTCCCTTTGAAGTTATCTTATCGGATTGAGTCTTTAAGGATTTGAGAACACTTGATGTATGTCTTGCGTGGGATACTCGTGGTGACAATGGGGTATTCTATTGATCCACTTGATGTATGTTTTGGTGATCAACTTGCAGGTTCCGCCCATGAACCTATGCATAGGGGTTGGCACACGTTTTCATCTTGACTCTCCGGTAGAAACTTTGGGGCACTCTTTGAGGTTCTATGTGTTGGTTGAATAGATGAATCTGAGATTGTGTGATGCATATCGTATAATCATACCCACGGATACTTGAGGTGACATTGGAGTATCTAGGTGACATTAGGGTTTTGGTTGATTTATGTCTTAAGGTGTTATTCTAGTACGAACTCTAGGGCTGTTTGTGACACTTATAGGAATAGCCCAATGGATTGATTGGAAGGAATAACTTTGAGGTGGTTTCGTACCCTACCATAATCTCTTTGTTTGTTCTTCGCTATTAGTGACTTTGGAGTGACTCTTTGTTGCATGTTGAGGGATAGTTATGTGATCCAATTATGTTATTATTGTTGAGGGAACTTGCACTAGTGAAAGTATGAACCCTAGGCCTTGTTTCAACGCATTGCAATACCGTTTACGCTCACTTTTATCATCAGTTACCTTGTTGTTTTTATATTTTTAGATTACAAAAATCATTATCTACTTTCCATATTGCACTTGTATCACCATTTCTTCGCCGAACTAGTGCACCTATACAATTTACCATTGTATTGGGTGTGTTGGGGACACAAGAGACTCTTTTTTATTTGGTTGCAGGGTTGCTTGAGAGAGACCGTCTTCATCCTACGCCTCCTATGGATTGATAAACCTTAGGTCATCCACTTGAGGGAAATTTTCTACTGTCCTACAAACCTCTGCACTTGGAGGCCCAACAACGTCTACAGGAAGAAGGTTGTGTAGTAGACATCAATAACCCACAAGTATAGGGGACCAATTGTAGCCTCTTTCAATAAGTAAGAGTGTCGAACCCAACGAAGAGCTAAAGGTAGAACAAATATTCCCTCAAGTTCTATCGACCACCGATACAACTCTACGCATGCATAACGTTCGCTTTACCTAGAACAAGTATGAAACTAGAAGTACTTTGTAGGTGTGATAGGATAGGTTTGCAAGATAATAAAGAGCACGTAAATAAAAAGTAGGGGTTTCTTAGATGAAGACACAACTAAGTTAGTTTTAGTAGAGAGCTTGTTGTCACGCAAGAAAGTTATTTGTCCCTAGGCAATCGATAACTAGACCGTTAATCATTATTGCAATTTTATTTGAAGGAGAGGCATAAGCTAACATACTTTCTCTTCTTGGATCATATGCACCTATGATTGGAACTCTAGCAAGCACAACTACTAAAGATCATTAAGGTAAAACCCAACCATAGCATTAAAGTATCAAGTCATGTTTATTCCCATACGCAAACAACCTACTTACTCGGGTCTGTGCTTCTGTCACTCACGCCACCCACCATAAGAAAATCATGAACATATTGCAAACCCTACAGCGGGGATCCCTCAAGCTTGCATGCCTGCAGGTCGACTCTAGAGGATCCCCGGGTACCGAGCTCGAATTCGCCCTATAGTGAGTCGTATTACAATTCACTGGCCGTCGTTTTACAACGTCGTGACTGGGAAAACCCTGGCGTTACCAATCATCATAGGATAGCCACACATCGTTGGGAAATAATATATAGCGTTAAGCACCATGTTTAAGTAGAGATTACAGAGGGTAAAAGAGGGGTCACACCGCTGCATAGAGGGGGGAAGTGTTGGTGATGATGGCGGTGAAGTTGTTGGTGTAGATTGCGGTGATGATGATGGCTCCGGTGGCGTTCCGGCGCCACCGGGAGAGAGGGGGAGAGAGCCCCCCTTCTTCTTCTTCTTCATTGACCCTCTTCCTAGATGGGAGAAGGGTTTCCCTCTGGTCCATGGCCTCCATGGCATGGGAGGGGTGAGAGCCCCTCCGAGATTGGATTTGTCTCTCTGTCTCTCTCTGTTTCTGCATTCCCTGATTCTGCCCTTTCACCGTTTCTTAAATTTCCGGAGATCCGTAACTACGATTGGGCTGAATTTTGGACACAATTTTTATCAGGATATTAGCTTTCTTGTGGCGAAATAAGGGCACCAACCGTCTTACGGGGTGGCCACGAGGGTCAGGGGCGTGCCCCTTGCCTCGTGGGCCCCTCGAGCATCGTCTCGCGTTGATTTCACTTCCCAAAATTCACATATATTCCAAAAAAATCTTCGTTAATTTTTATCCCGTTTGGACTCCGTTTGATATGGATTTACAACGAAACAAAAAACATGCAACAAACACGAACTAGCACTGGGCACTGGATCAATATGTTAGTCCCAAAAAATAGTATAAAAAGTTGCCAAAAGTATATGAAAGTTCTATAATATTGGCATGGAACAATCAAAAATTATAGATACGACGGAGACGTATCACATACTTAGGGAGAACACTTATACCTTGGAATTTAGTGAGAGATCATCTTATAATGCCACCGCCGTACTAAGCAAAATAAGATGCATAAAGGATGTAGCGACCAGACCTCAAACAGTCTGATCTTTGTGCTCCGGTGTCATCCCTGGATCAGTAATGCTGACACCACACAGTACTCGGAGGATTTATAACAGAGTAGCAATCACACACTTATTACATCGAGTGTCTCAAAAGAGAACTTATTACAATAAGTATGGCTTAAGGCCATCTAATAACGATAACAGCGGAAGGCTTGGAAGATAAGTGAGTCCATCAACTCCAACGGCATCACTGAGTATAGAACCACGACCTAAAAAAACTCCTTAATCGTCATCTGAAAAGTCTGCAACATTAACGTTGCAGCCCGAAAACGGGCCAGCACATGGAATATGCTGGCAAGGTAACACATAGAGAGTAATGGAATGAAACAGCTATACTATATGCATATTTGGCTGGTGGAAAGCTCTATGGTTACAGTTTGCCGTAAAGCCAATTTTTCCCTACTTCAAAGGAATAAAACTTAATTACTATCATGGTGGTTGTTAAACATTGAGAATGGTTGACAGCATCCTCAATCCCAATTAAGCATCATGATTAAACATAACCCAACAAAATTAATTTAGAGTAACATGTTGAGATTCACATGATAATCCAAGTACTAGATACTCAAGATATCCATAACCGGGGACACAGCTAACCATGATTAGTTTATTACACTCTGCAGAGGTTTGCGCACTTTTCCCCACAAGACTCGATCGCCTCTGTTTGGTTTCTCGCACTACATGGTGTTTGAGAAGACGGATGACTGAGACATAGTCTTTCAGAAGCGCTAGCACCTTATGATCGGGTAGACCGTACCACCTACATCCCCTACATCTGCTAGTCTACCACTGTAAGAGTTCGCACAACTTAGTCAACTATGCTAGAGCCCATAATAGCTTGTGGCTGCACACAGAAGTTTCTAGTATGAATAGTCTCATGATCCCTTTGAGCATGGGTGGCGGTCCAAAAGAAAACAAGCAAGTCCTGGAATACCCAGGTGCCTCAATCCACCCAGATGTGTGTTTAAGTTGCCACCTTAGATAAACCATTAATTAACAATCTCACATCTGTCATGGATATCACTCACTCAATCCACGTCTACTAGCATAGCATGGCATATTAAGCAAACATAGAAGTAACTCCCAAAGGTTTGATAATAAACAGCTAATAGGTACTACCTCATCTACTTCCCATCCCACAATTTAATTAGATCCTAATCATGCAATGTGTGAGGATTGATCTAATGCAATAAAACTGGGTAGTAGAAAAGGTATGATCAAAGTGTTACTTACCTTGCTGATGATTCGCGAAACCTAACGATTCGAAGTAACAAGCGGCGCACTCCAGGTACTCTATCGCAAACAAACAAACAAGCATACAATAAGTACTCATCTAATGCATAGGTAAAACTCAAATAAGAGATCTAACCAGAAGGTTCAACTTAAGAACTCCGGTTGGCAAAAATAATCAAATCGAACGAAGCAACGAAAGTCAAACGGCAAAAGAAAACAACTTCGTTCTAGTAATCTGGATCAGGGCAAATTTTACAGTAGCAAAATCTTGTTTAAGTTGGTTAAATGGATAGAGGGTTTCGAGACGAATCCCTAGGCGCTTGAATCCCCTGATTCCGATAAACGAGCGAAAAGTTATACTAAAACGAAAATCGGATCAGGAATCACGATCAGAAAAATCGCGGATTTAATCCGAGAAAAAGAAAAACGACGAACGCCGAAAAAAAATTCAGCACGGAAAACGAGGCACGACGAACCTTGGGCGGCTGGATCGTCGGCGGCGGCGGCGGCGGCTCCGGTGGCATGCGCGGATCGAGGCGGGGCTGATGGGCTGGGGCGGCTCGGGGCGGCTCTATTTAAAGGCTGCCCCCGGGCGGTGTCCCGTTCGGGTACGGCCCGAAGTCGGTTCGTTTTTTTTTTATTATTCCGCTCGGAAGAAAAAATAAAAAGAAACACTAAACGGACTCCAAAAATTTCGAAATAAATTTTCACGGGCTTCTAAAATCAAGCCGCACAAGGTGAACATTTATTTGGACCCTAAATGCAATTTTGAAAAACGCACTTTTTTCCTAAATTCAAATAAAACACCGAAAAACTCCGAAATAAAATCTTATTTGATTTTTTTATTAAATCCTCAATATTTCTTTTATTTGGGAAAGTCATTTTATTCCCTCTCTCATATTTTTGTAATAGAAATAATTGATGATAAAATAAATAAAATCAAATGATCCTATTCTCAAAATTTGAGAGAACTCAAATATGAAAATAACGAAATCCCCAACTCTCTCCGTGGGTCATTGAGTTGCGTAGAATTTCTAGGATCAACCAAAATGCAAAATAAAATATTATATGCATGATGATCTAATGTATAACATTCCAAAGTGAAAATTTGGGATGTTACAAACCTACCCCCCTTAAGATGAATCTCGCCCTCAAGATTTTGGTTGGCTAGAAAATAGGTGAGGGTGGTCTTTGAGCAAATCTTCCTCTCGTTCCCAGGTGGCTTCATCCTCCGTGTGGTGGCTCCACTGAACTTTGCAAAACTTAATAACCTTGCTGCGAGTAACTCGGTTGGCAAACTCGAGAATCTTGACTGGTTTCTCCTCGTAGGTCAAATCGTTATCCAACTGAATAGTTTCCAAAGGCACTGTGTCTCTCAACGGTATGTCAGCCATCTCCGCGTGACATTTCTTTAACTGAGAAACGTGGAACACATCATGTACTCCTGACAATCCTTCGGGCAATTCCAACTTGTAGGCCACTTCTCCCATACGCTCCAAAACTCGGTATGGTCCTACAAATCGTGGCGCTAACTTTTCCTTTAACTCCAAAACGCTTTGTTCCCCGAAGTGGAGATACTCGAAGATAAGCTCTATCTCCGACTTCGTAAACTGTCTCCTTGCATTTAGAATCTGCATAACTTTTCTATCTGGACTGGGCTACCTTGAGCCTATCGCGAATCAACTTCACCTTCTATTCAGACTCCTTGATCAAGTCAGGTCCAAACAACTGGTGGTCTCCAATTTCGTCCCATGACAGCGGTGTCCTGCACCTCCTTCCGTACAAAGCTTCGAAAGGGGCCATCTTTAAACTGGTTTGATAACTGTTGTTGTAAGAGAACTCTGCATATGGCAAATTATCGTCCCAACTAGATCCGTAATCTAGCGCACAAGCTCTCAGCATATCCTCCAAAATCTGATTGACTCTCTCAGTCTGTCCATCTATCTGTGGATGAAAAGCTGTACTGAATTCTAGCCTGGTACCCAAAGTTTCGTGCAAGTGCTTCCAGAACTTTGAGGTAAACTGGCTTCCTTTATCTGATACGATACTCCTTGGAACTCCATGCAGACATACGATCCTAGTCATGTATATCTTTGCCAACTTAGCACTGGTATAAGTGGTCTTTACTGTGATGAAATGAGCTACTTTCGTCAATCGATCAACTACAACCCAAATCGAGTCATAGCCTGAACGAGTCCTGGGTAATCCCGTGATAAAATCCATGCCTAGCTTATCCCACTTCCATTCGGGTATTGGCAATGGTTGTAACAATCCTGCTGGCTTCTGATGCTCTTCCTTTACTCTCTGGCATACATCACAAACTGCTACATTCTCCGCAATATCCTTCTTCATTCCAGTCCACCAGAAAATATCCTTGAAATCCAGATACATCTTGGTATTTCCTGGGTGAATTGAATACGGTGAGTCGTGTGCCTCTTGCAAAATCAACTTCCTGATCTCCGGGTCATTGGGCACTTAAACGCGGTCTTCAAACCATAGGGTGTCGTGCTCATCCACACGAAATCCTTTAGCTTTTCCTTTGCTCAGTTTCTCCTTTATAGCGGCAATCTCTTTTCAGCTTTCTATGCTTCCCTGATTTTATCCATCAAAGTTGACTGAATCTCCAATGCTACTACATAGCCTCTCGGAACTATTTCCAAACATAGTTCACGAAGATTTTCGGCTAACTCCCTTGGTATTTCTCCCGTCATTAATGTATTGACATGGCTCTTACGGCTTAATGCGTCAGCTACTACATTAGCCTTTCCGGGGTGATAATGCAATTTCATATCATAATCCTTGATAAGCTCCAACCATCTCCTTTGTCTGAGATTCAACTCCTTCTGGGTGAAAATGTACTTCAAACTCTTATGATCCGTGTACACCTCACAATGATTTCCAATGAGAAAATGTCTCCATGTCTTCAATGCATGCACTACAGCTGCTAACTCCAAATCATGCGTGGCATAATTCAACTCATGAGGCTTCAGTTGTCTTGAGGCATATGAAACAACTCTCCCTTCCTGCATAAGCACTGCTCCAAGTCCTCGACGTGAAGCGTCGCAATACACCTCATAATCCTTGGTCTGGTTTGGCAAAATCAACACTGGTGAGGTAACCAAGCGTTTCTTCAACTCCTGGAAACTAGCCTCACACTCCTCTATCCATATGGACTTGGTATATTTCTTTAACAACTTAGTCATAGGCTTCGCAATATTTGATAAATTCTCAATAAATCTCCGGTAGTATCCTGCGAGTCCAAGAAAACTCCGGATCTCTCCAACTGTTGCTGGGGCTTCCCACTTGGTCACGGTTTCGACTTTAGTGGGATCTACTGCTATACATTCTCCAGATATAACATGTCCGAAGAATCCTACTTCCTTCAACCAAAACTCACATTTGCTGAACTTGGCATATTATTGATGTTCCCTAAGCTTTCCAAGCACCAAACGCAAATGCTCCTTATGTTCCTCTTCATTCTTCGAATAAACCAGGATATCATCAATGAACACTACGATGAACTTATCCAAAAACTCCATAAACACTTTGTTCATCATGTTCATAAAATAGGCAGGTGCGTTAGTCAGACCAAATGACATAACGGTATACTCGTACAGCCCATATCTGGTGGTAAAGGCTGTCTTCAGAATATCCTGTTCTCGAATCTTCAACTGGTGGTATCCTGATCGCAGATCGATCTTGGAAAATACCTTAGCTCCTGGCAACCGATCAAACAGATCGTTGATCATTGGTAGTGGGTACTTGTTCTTGATCGTTACTTCATTCAATCCTCGATAATCAACAACCATCCTTAACGATTCATCCTTCTTCTCCACTAGAAGTACTGGCGATCCCCAAGGCGAAGAACTTGGGCGAATATATCCCTTATCCAGTAACTCCTTAATCTGCTTCTTAATTTCCACCAAATCCTTTGCTGGCATCCTATATGGTCTCTTTGATATTGGCCCTGTGCCTGGCAATAGCTCAATCAAAAACTCAATATCTCTATCCGGTGGCATGCCTGGCAACTCCTCTGGAAATACATCAGGGAAATCCCTTACCACTGGCACTTCCTCCTGCACAACTCCTGTTAGGCAATTTACTTGAGTCCTCTTTGGCTCATGCCAGGATACATACTTGATCCTTCTCCCTTCTGGGGTGGTAAGCAAAATTGTCTTACTAGCACACTCAATATTCCCTTCATACTTTGATAACCAATCCATGGCTAATATCACATCCAATCCTTGAGATTCCAATACTATTAGGTCTGAGAGAAAAACATAGTTACCAATCCTTAATGGTAACCGATCACACCATAGACTAGCCACATACTCTGCTCCGGGCGAGGTTACTAACATGGGTGACCTAAGGGCTTGGGTTGGTAGGTTATACTTATCCACAAATCCCCTTGAGATGTATGAATGCGATGCGCCAGTATCAAAAAGAACGAGTGCAGTAACTGACTTAACCAAAAACTTACCTATTACTGCATCGGGCTGAGCTTCAACCTCCTCCACGCTAATGTGGTTCACCTGTCCCCTGTTAAAAGGGTTCGGCTTCTTCCCAGAACTTCCATTGCTATTTCCATTTTGTAATTCAGGACATTCATTGGCATAATGTCCTGTCTTCGAACACTTAAAGCAAGTGACTTGGCTTAGGTCCTTCTTGGCTGGGTTTGAGGGGTTGGTGCGGTTCTGGCCGTTGCTTCCTCCATTGCCATTTCCATTCTTGGTGCCATTGTGATTGTGCGTGCTACCTCCTCCATGGGTATGCTGAAAATGTCCTCCTGGTCTAGGGGTAAAACGTGGCTTCTGCTGAGCTCCTGAATTGTACTTTCCTTGTCCATACTTCCTCTTGCGATTCTCAATCTGCTGTTGCTTCCCTTCAATCATAAGAGCACGATCTACCAACTCCTAGTAGTTGTTGAAGGTGGCTACCATCAACTGCATGCTCAACTCATCATTCAGTCCTTCTAGAAACTTCTCCTGCTTAGCTGCATCCGTAGCGACGTCATCTGGGGCATAACGTGCTAGCTTACTAAATTCCTCCACATACTGGCCAACTGTCCTTCCTCCTTGGCGCAAGTTGCGAAACTCACGCTTCTTCATGGCCATAGCTCCTGCAGAAACATGTGCAGTACGAAAATGCTACTGAAACTGGTCCCATGTGACAGTGTCAACTGGGAAAGTGGCTGTGAAATTCTCCCACCATGATGCTGCTGGTCCTTCTAGCTGATGTGCGGCAAACTTCACCTTCTCCGCTGTGGTCAACTCCCTGGCTGTCTTGCAGAGCCAATCATGTAGCAAAGGACAAGCCTGGACAAACTCTTATATGATGTAAAGCACTCCCGAGGACACATGGGAATATCGTCAAGCTAGTTTTCATCACGTTCATATGATTCGCGTTCGGTACTTTGATAATTTGGTATGTGGGTGGACCGGTGCTTGGGTGCTGCCCTTACTTGGACAAGCATCCCACTTATGATTAACCTCTATTGCAAGCATCCACAAATACAACAAAAGTATTAAGGTAAACCTAACCATAGCATGAAACATATGGATCCAAATCAGCCCCTTACGAAGCAACGCATAAACTAGGGTTTAAGCTTTTGTCACTCTAGCAACCCATCATCTACTTATTACTTCCCAATGCCTTCCTCTAGGCCCAAATAATGGTGAAGTGTCATGTAGTCGACGTTCACATAACACCACTAGAGGAGGGAGAACATACATCTCATCAAAATATCGAACGAATACCAAATTCACATGACTACTAATAGCAAGACTTCTCCCATGTCCTCGGGAACAAACGTAACTACTCACAAAGCATAAACATGTTCATAATCATAGGTGTATTAATATGCATAAAGGATCTGAACATATGATCTTCCACCAATTAAACCAACTAGCATCAACTACAAGGAGTAATTAACACTACTAGCAACCTACTAGCACCAATCCCGGACTTGGAGACAAGAATTGGATACAAGAGATGAACTAGGGTTTTGAGATGAGATGGTGCTGATGAAGATGTTGATGGAGATTGCCCTCTCCTGATGAGAGGAGCGTTGGTGATGACGATGGCGATGATTTCCCCCTCCGGGAGGGAAGTTTCTCCGGCAGAACAGCTCCGCCAGAGCCCTAGATTGATTTCGCCAAGGTTCCGCCTCGTGGCGGCGGAGTTTCATTCGAGAAGATGGCTTATGATTTTTTTTCTCATCGAAAGACTCCATATATCAGAAGATGGCCACCGGAGGGCCACTAGGGGGCCCACGAGGTAGGGGGGCGCGCCCAGGGGGGTAGGGCGCGCCCCCCACCCTCGTGGGCAGGGCGTGGCCCCCCTGGTGAGGTTCTTGCGCTCAGTATTTTTTATATATTTGGAAAACATCATCCGTGAAGTTTCAGGACTTTTGGAGCTGTGCAGAATTGGTCTCTAATATTTTCTCCTTTTCCAGCCCAGAATCCCAGCTACCGCCATTCTCCCTCTTTATGTAAACCTTGTAAAATAAGAGAGAATAGGCATAAGTATTGTGACATAATGTGTAATAACAGCCCATAATGCAATAAATATTGATATAAAAGCATGATGCAAAATGGACGTATCAACTCGCCCAAGCTTAGACCTAGCTTGTCCTCAAGCGAAAAGCCGAAATCAAAAAATATGTCCACATGTTTAGAGATAGAGGTGTAGATAAAAAATAAAATACGGACATGAGGGCATCATGATCATTCTTAGAACATCAACTTACACATTTCTTTGTCATATAATATCTGATGCTAGAGTAATAATTCAATCACAATATCAAGTATGAATCGTAAACTTCATTGAAAACTAACAAACTACAATCTCAGTCATTGAAGCAATTGCAATTTATCATAACATAGGAAAGAGTCAATGTATAAGAGCTTTTCAGCAAGTCCACATACTCAACTATCATATAATCTTTCACAATTGTTGACACTCACACAATACTTATGGGTATCGAGTTTTAATCGGACACAGAGAAAGATAGGGGCTTATAGTTTTGCCTCCCAACATTTTACCTCAAGGGTAATGTCAACAGTAATAGTTCATGAAAACTCACATCCAATTAGCCATATATACCAGGATCTTTCCAACATATTGTGCTTGCAAAATGATAAAATGTAAAAAGGAAGGGTGAAGATTACCATGACTCTTATGCAATGTAGGAGATAAAAGTAAAAGATAGGCCCTTTGCAGAGGGAAGCAGAGGTTGTCATGCACTTTTATGGGTTGGATGCACAAAATCTTAATGCGAAAGAACGTCACTTTATATTGCCACTTGTGATATGGAAATTTATTATGCAGTCTGTCGCTTTTATTACTTCCATATCACACGCTCGTATAAAGCTTATTTCCTCCACACCAATCAATCATACATATTTAGAGAGCAATTTTTATTGCTTGCACCGATGACAACTTACTTGATGGATCTTACTCAATCCATAGGTAGATATGGTGGACTCTTATGGCAAGACTGGTTTAAGGGTGTTTGGAAGCACAAGTAGTATCTCTACTTGGTGCAATGAATTTGGCTAGCATGAGGGGGAAAGGCAAGCTCATCATGTTGGAAGATCCAAGACAATATAATTGATCTCAGATGTAAGAAAACATAACCCATTACGTTGTCTTGCTTGTCCAATGTCAACTCTTTAGCATGTCATATTTTAATGAGTGCTCACAATTATAAAAGATGTCCAAGATAGTATATTTATATGTGAAGACCTCTCTTTCTTTATTACTTCCTATTAATTGCAACGATGACCAAAACTGTGTTTGTCAACCCTCAATAACTTTTATTCATCATACTCTTTCTATGTGAGCTCATTACTCTCCATAAGACTCATATGATCTCTTTGTTTCTTTTTATTTCTTTCTCTTTTCTTTCATTCCTTTAGGATCATGGAAAAATAATCAAGCCCTTGACTCAACACTAATCTTTATTATATAGCTCACGGACTCGATTACATAGAAGGATAATAAAGCAAAACTCACAACTAGATCTTACTAAGAACTTTTATTCTACTAGATCAAGATATTACCAAAAGGATCGAACTAAGAAAAACGGTAAAGATAGAGTGATGGTGATACGATACCGGGGCACTCCCCCAAGCTTGGCAGTTGCCAAGTGGAGTGCCCATACCAGATACTCAATTCTTCTTTGTTGGTGGAGACGGTGGTGATTTTGTTGATGGCGTAGGCTTGTCGTCCTCCTTCCAAGGCATAGGCTCACCATCATAGAAGGATGACTGAGTCTCCGGGATCCTCAAATCTGCAGCCAAACTCATCCTTTTGAATCTATATTCATACTCATAGTTTTGGTTTTGCAAGTCATAGATTTGAGCTTGAAGGTGCTCGATTTTCTCGTGAAGCTTGAAGAAGGTCTCCCCGATGTTGTCGGCATCCAGCTTGTGTTTGTTGGTGAATTCTGCGATCATCATGTAGTTGGAGTTGAGTCCACGCTCCACCATCCCCTGACACTTGAAAACTTGTTGCTCCATTGCTTCAAGCCTCGTCTCCACGCTTCCGGTCCCCTTTGGTCCCTCAGCACCACGGATGTGCAGCAACCCATCACGCATCTCAATGGTTTGAGGGTGTCGCTGCACCTCTGTGAGGTAAGGGTTGATGACATTCTTGAAGAACTTGTCCTTGGTGGCACTTGGAGACGTCATGATAACCTAAATCTGTCAAAAAAACTGCTCGAAACAAAGACAGGAGATTTTTGCGTGATATGGGAGTCAAAACCCCCGGGAGATTATATAATGAATTTTTACCGACCAAAATATGTGTCGTGTACGAAAACGGAGTCCGGACAGCACACGAGGTGCCCACGAGGTAGGGGGCGCGCCCAGTAGGGTAGGGCGCGCCCTCCACCCTCGTGGAGCCCTCGTGTCCTTCCCGGACTGCTGCTTATTTTTCTATTTTTCTAAATATTCCAAAACGGAGAAATATTGCCTTAAATACGGAGTCTGAAACGTTCTGGAAAGTGTCCTTTATGTATTCCTCCGGGGTTACAGTTTCGATAACATTGGTTTCAACATTTATGGAATTACCTGAGATATAGTGTTTGATTCTTTTTGACCATTCACCACCTTCGGATTGGTGCCTCCGAAGTTGTTGATTTTTATGGCACCGGAATGGTAGACCTCCTCGATAACGTAAGGGCCCTCGCGTTTAGAGAGGAGTTTTCCTGCAAAAAAAATCTTAAACGAGAGTTGTATAACAATACATAGTCACCTACATTAAACTCACGCTTTTGTATCCTTTTGTCATGCCATCTTTTAACTTTTTCTTTAAACAACTTGGCATTTTCGTAGGCTTGGGTTGTCCATTCATCAAGTGAGCTAATATCAAATAACCTCTTCTCACCGGCAAGTTTAAAATCATAATTAAGTTCTTTAATAGCCCAATAAGCCTTGTGTTCTAGTTCAAGAGGTAAGTGACATGCTTTTCCATAGACCATTTTATACGGAGACATACCCATAGGATTTTTATATGCAGTTCTATAGGCCCATAATGCATCATCAAGTTTCTTGGACCATCTTTCTAGACCTATTAACAGTCTTTTGCAAAATTAATTTGAGTTCTCTATTACTCAATTCTACTTGACCACTAGACTGAGGGTGATAAGGAGATGCAATTCTATGATTAACATCATATTTAGCAAGCATTTTACGGAAAGCACCATGAATAAAATGTGAACCACCATCAGTCATTAAATATCTAGGGACTCCAAATCATGGAAAAATAACTTCCTTAAGCATTTTAATAGAAGTGTTATGATCAGCACTACTAGTTGGAATAGCTTCTACCCACTTAGTAACGTAATCAACAACAACTAAAATATGTGTATATCCATTAGAGGAAGGAAAAGGTCCGATATAGTCAAAGCCCCAAACATCAAATGGTTCAATAACAAGTGAATAATTCATAGGCATTTCTTGACGTCTACTAATATTACCAATTCTTTGACATTCATCACCAGACAAGACAAACTTATGGGCATCCTTGAAGAGAGTAGGCCAATAAAAACCAGATTGCAGTACCTTATGTGCAGTCTATCTCCAGCATGGTGTCCTCCATAAGCTTCGGAGTGACACTTGCGTAGGATCTGTTCCTGTTCATGCTCAGGTACACAACGTCTAATAAAACCATCTACTCCTTCTTTATAAAGATGTGGGTAATCCCAAAAGTAATGCCTCAAATCATAGAAGAACGTTTTCTTTTGCTGGTATGTGAAACTAGGTGGTATAAACTTAGTAACAATGTAATTAGCATAATCAGCATACCATGGAGCAGTATGAGAAGCATTTATGACATTTAATTGCTCATCAGGAAAACTATCATCAATAGGTAGTGGGTCATCAAGCACATTTTCTAACCTAGACAAGTTGTCTGCAACGGGGTTCCCAGCTCCTTTTCTATCGACAATATGCAAATCAAATTCTTGTAGCAAGAGAACCCATCTAATAAGTCTAGGTTTAGCATCTTTCTTTTCCATAAGATATTTAATAGCAGCATGATCAGTGTGAATAGTTACTTTAGAATCAACAATATAAGGTCTAAACTTATCACAAGCAAATACAACTCCTAAGAATTCTTTTTCAGTAGTAGCATAGTTTCTTTGAGCATTGTCTAGAGTTTTACTAGCATATTGAATAACATTTAGTTTCTTATCAACTCTTTGTCCAAGAACAGCACCAACAGCATAATCACTAGCATCACACATAATTTCAAAGGGTAAATTCCAATTAGGTGGCTGAACAATAGGCGCAAAGATCAATTCTTTCTTAAGTATTTCAAATGCTTCTACATAATCATCATCAAAAACAAATGATATATCTTTTTGTAATAAATTAGTCAGAGGCCGAGAGATTTTTGAGAAGTCCTTAATGAACCTCCTATAAAAACCGGCATGACCAAGGAAACTTCTTATACCTTTGATGTCCTTCGGACATGGCATCTTTTCAATAGCATCAACCTTGGCTTTATCAACTTCAATACCTCTTTCAGAAACTTTATGCCCCAAGACGATACCTTCATTAACCATAAAGTGGCACTTTCCCCAATTCAGGACAAGATTAGTTTCTTCACATCTCTGCAGAACTCGATCAAGGTTGCTCAAGCAATCATCAAAAGAAGATCCATAGACGGAAAAGTCGTCCATGAAAACCTCACAAATCTTTTCACAAAAGTCAGAGAATATAGCCATGATGCATCTTTGAAAGGTAGCAGGTGCATTACATAAACCAAAAGGCATATGTCTATAAGAAAAAGTACCAAAAGGGCATGTATAAGTAGTCTTTGATTGATCTTTGGCTGACACAGGTATTTGAGAGAAACCAGAATAACCATCTAGAAAGCAAAAATGTGTATGTTTAGATAATCTTTCTAGCATTTGATCGATAAAAGGTAAGGGGTAATGATCTTTTTAGTAGCCTTATTTAATTTGCAGAAATCAATTAACATCCTATAACCTGTAATAATTCTTTGAGGAATCAATTCATCTTTATCATTAGGAACAACAGTAATACCTCCCTTCTTAGGGACACAATGGACAGGGCTTACCCAGTGACTATCAGTAACGGGATAAATTATACCTGCCTCAAGGAGCTTTAGTATCTCCTTTCTTACCACTTCTTTCATTTTAGGATTCAGCCGGCGTTGATGATCATGAACTGGTTTAGCATCTTCTTCCAAATTAATTTTATGTTGACATAGAGTGGGACTAATGCCCTTAAGATCATCAAGAGTATACCCAATAGCAGCGCGGTGCTTCTTCAAAGTTTTCAATAATCTCTCTTCCTCATGCTCTGAAAGGTTAGCACTAATAATAACATGATATATCTTTTTCTCATCAAGATAAGCATATTTAAGAGTATCAGGTAACGGTTTAAGCTCAAACACGGGATCACCCTTGGGTGGAGGAGGATCCCCTAGGATTTCAACAGGTAAATTGTTTTTCAGCATAGGTTCCTGTTTAAATAATACTTCATCTAATTCCCTTCTTTCATTCATAAACATATCGTTTTCATGGTCTAGCAAATATTGTTCTAAAGGATCACTAGGAGGTACGACAATAGAAGCAAGACCAATAATTTCATCCTTACTAGGTAATTCTTCTTCACGGTGTTGTCTACTAAATTTAGAAAAATTTAATTCATGAGTCATATCATCTAAACCGACAGTAACAGCATCTCTTTTGCAATCTGTGTTTGCGTTAACAGTATTTAAGAAGGGTCTACCAAATATAATGGGACAAAAGCTATCTTGTGGGGAACTAAGAACAAGAAAATCAGCAGGATATTTAGTTTTCCCACACAAGACTTCAACATCTCTAACAATTCCCATTGGTGAAATAGTATCTCTATTGGCAAGTTTAATTGTGACATCAATATCTTCCATCTCAGCAGGTGCAATATCATGCATAACTTCTTTGTATAAGGAATAAGGTATTGCACTAACACTGGCACCCATATCACATAAGCCATGATAACAATGATCTCCTATTTTAACAGAAATAACAGGCATGCCTACTACAGGTCAAGGTTTATCTTTATCACGGGGTTTAGCAATTCTAGCAGTTTCATTACAGAAATAAATAACATGCCCATCAATATTATCAGACAAGAGATCTTTAACAATAGCAATATTAGGTTCAACTTTAACTTGCTCAGGAGGTGTATATGTTTTAATATTGTTTTTAGGAACCACAGTTGAAGCTTTAGCATGATCCTTTATCCTAACAGGGAAAGGTGGTTTCTCAACATAAGAAGTAGGAACAATAGGATGATTATAAGTAATAGTCTTTTCTTCAACTTTAATAGGTGCAGCTACTTTTACTTCTATGGGAGGATGATATTTAAACCACTTCTCCTTGGGGAGATCAACATAAGTAGCAAAAGATTCACAGAAAGAAGCTACTATCTCAGAGTCAAGTCCATATTTAGTGCTAAATTTATGAAAAATATCGGTATCCATAAAAGATTTAACACAATCAAAACTAGGTGTCATACCTGACTCCTTACCATTGTCGAAGTCCCAATCTTCAGAGTTGCGTTTAATTCTTTCCAATAAATCCCATTTGAATTCAATAGTCATCATCATAAAAGAGCCAGCACAAGAAGTATCAAGCATGGTGCGATTTTTACCAAAAAGCCGAGCATAAAATTTTTGAATAATCATTTCTCTTGAGAGCTCATGATTGGGGCATGAATATAACATTGATTTAAGCCTCCCCCAAGCTTGAGCGATGCTTTCTCCTTCGCGAGGCCAAAAATAATATATATAATTGCGATCACGATGAACAAGATGCATAGGATAAAACTTTTGATGAAATTCCACAAACTTGATCCACATATATCAAATGTTCATCAGGATGTTTTGTTCCATCTCCTAGAAAAGGATTAGCTAGCAGTTTTTCTATCATACCCGAAGGAACTTCAAAGCAAGCATTTTCATTTTCATTTTCATTTTCAGTAGGTTCTGTAGGTTGAGGAGCAACTCTTTGCTCTACTGGTCGGGGTGAAGATATGCCGAACAAGCCCCTCAGAGGATTACCTTCCATGGTAACAAGTGACAGTAAATTTCAGCACACTATATAAATTTTTCCTTACCAAATTCCACCTACCAAAGGCGCTTCACTCCCCGGCAACGGCGCCAGAAAAGAGTCTTGATGACCCACAAGTATAGGGGATCTATCATAGTCCTTTCGATAAGTAAGAGTGTCGAACCCAACGAGGAGCAGAAGGAAATGATAAGCGGTTTCCAGCAAGGTATTCTCTGCAAGTACTGAAATAAGTGGTAACAGATAGTTTTGTGATAGGATAATTTGTAACGAGCAACAAGTAACAAAAGTAAATAAAGTGCAGCAAGGTGGCCCAATCCTTTTGTAGCAAAGGACATGCCTGGACAAACTCTTATATGATGTAAAGCGCTCCCGAGGACACATGGGAATATCGTCAAGCTAGTTTTCATCACGTTCATATGATTCGCTTATGGTACTTTGATAATTTGGTATGTGGGTGGACCTGTGCTTGGGTGCTGCCCTTACTTGGACAAGCATCCCACTTATGATTAACCTTTATTGCAAGCATCTGCAAATACAACAAAAGTATTAAGGTAAACCTAACCATAGCATGAAACATATGGATCCAAATCAGCCCCTTACGAAGCAACGCATAAACTAGGGTTTAAGCTTCTGTCACTCTAGCAACCCATCATCTACTTATTACTTCCCAATGCCTTCCTCTAGGCCCAAATAATGGTGAAGTGTCATGTAGTCGACGTTCACATAACACCACTAGAGGAGAGACAACATACATCTCATCAAAATATCGAACGAATATCAAATTCACATGACTACTAATAGCAAGACTTCTCCCATGTCCTCAGGAACAAACGTAACTACTCATAAAGCATAAACATGTTCATAATCAGAGGGGTATTAATATGCATATAGGATCTCAACATATGATCTTCCACCAATTAAACCAACTAGCATCAACTACAAGGAGTAATTAACACTACTAGCAACCTACTAGCACCAATCCCGGACTTGGAGACAAGAATTGGATATAAGAGATGAACTAGGGTTTTGAGATGAGATGGTGCTGATGAAGATGTTGATGGAGATAGCCGTCTCCCGATGAGAGGAGCGTTGGTGATGACAATGGCGATGATTTCCCCCTCCGGGAGGGAAGTTTCCCCGGCAGAATAGCTCCGCCAGAGCCCTAGATTGATTCCGCCAAGGTTCCGCCTCGTGGCGGTGGAGTTTCGTCCGAGAAGATGGCTTATGATTTTTTCCCATCAAAAGACTCCATATAGCAGAAGATGGCCATCGGAGGGCCACCAGGGGGCCCACGAGGTTGGGGGCGCGCCCAGGGGGGTAGGGCGCGCCCCCACCCTCGTGGGTAGGGTGTGGCCCTCCTGGTGAGGTTCTTGCGCTCAGTATTTTTTATATATTTGGAAAACATCATCCATGAAGTTTCAGGACTTTTGGAGCTGTGCATAATAGGTCTCTAATATTTGCTCCTTTTCCAGCCCAGAATCCCAGCTGCCGGTATTCTCCCTCTTTATGTAAACCTTGTAAAATAAGATAGAATAGGCATAAGTATTGTGACATAATGTGTAATAACAGCCCATAATGCAATAAATATTGATATAAAAGCATGATGCAAACTGGATGTATCAGATCTCACGGGTAGAGAATGTTGCGGCGGTGGAATTAGGTTTTGGCTCCATATCCGGTAGTTTGGGGGTACGTAGGTATATATAGGAGGAAGGAGTACGTCGGTAGAGCAACATGGACCCCACAAGGGTGGAGGGCACGCCTGGGGATTAGGCGCGCCCCCCTACCTCATGCCTTCTTGGTTGCTTTCTTGATGTAGGGTCCAAGTCCTCTGGATCACGTTCGTTCTGAAAATCACGTTCCCAAAGGTTTCATTCCTTTTGGACTCCGTTTGATATTCTTTTTACAAAACTCTGAAATAGGAAAAAAAACAGCAATTCTGGGTTGGGCCTCCGGTTAGTAGGTTAGTCCCAAAAATAATATAAAAGTGTATAATAAATCCCAATAATTTCCAAAACAAAATATAATATAGCATGGAACAATCAAAAATTATAGATACGTTGGAGACGTATCAAGCATCCCCAAGCTTAATCCATGCTCGTCCTCGAGTAGGTAAATTATAAAAATAGAATTTTTGATGTGGAATGCTACTTGGCATAATTTCAATGTAATTCTATTAATTGTGGTGTGAATATTCAGATCCAAAAGATTCAAGACAAAAGTTTAATATTGACATAGAAATAATAATACTTCAAGAATACTAACCAAGCAATTATGTCTTCTCAAAATAACATGGCCAAAGAAAGTTATCCCTACAAAATCATATAGTCTGGCTATGCTCTATCTTCACCACACAAAGTATTTAAATCATGTACAACCCCGATGACAAGCCAAGCAATTATTTCATACTTTTGGTGTTCTCAAACTCTTTCAATCTTCATGCAATACATGAGCGTGAGCCATGGAAATAGCACTATATGTGGAATAGAATGGTGGTTGTGGAGAAAACAAAAAAGGAGAAGATAGTCTCACATCAACTAGGTGTATCAACGGGCTATGGAGATGCCCATTAATAGATATCCATGTGAGTGAGTAGGGATTGCCATGCAACGGATGCACTCGAGCTATAAGTACATGAAAGCTCAACAAAAGGAACTAAGTGGGTGTGCATCCAACTCGCTTGCTCACGAAGACCTAGGGCATTTTGAGGAAGCCCATCATTGGAATATACAAGCCAAGTTCTATAATGAAAAATTCCCACTAGTATATGAAAGTGATATCATAGGAGACTCTCTATCATGAAGATCATGGTGCTACTTTGAAGCACAAGTGTTGTAAAAGGATCGTAGCATTGTCCCTTCTCTCTTTTTCTCTCATTTTTTTTATTTGGGCCTTTTTTATGGCCTCTTTTTTAGTCCAGAGTCTCATCCCGACTTGTGGGGGAATCATAGTCTCCATCATCCTTTCCTCACTTGGGACAATGCTCTAAAAATGATGATCATCACACTTTTATTTACTTACAACTCAACAATTATAACTCAATACTTAGAACAAAATATGACTCTATGTGAATGCCTCCGGCGGTGTACCGGGATATGCATTGAATCAAGAGTGACACGTATGAAAGAATTATGAATGGTGGCTTTGCCACAAATACAATGTCAACTACATGATCATGCAAAGCAATATGGCAATGATGGAGCGTGTCATAATAAATGGAACGGTGGTAAGTTGCATGGCAATATATCTCAGAATGGCTATGGAAATGCCATGATAGGTAGGTATGGTGGCTGTTTTGAGTAAGGTATTTGGTGGGTTTATGATACCGGCGAAACGTGCGCGGTATTGGAGAGGCTAGCAATGGTGGAAGGTAGAAAGTGCGTATAATTCATGGACTCAACATTAGTAATAAAGAACTCATATACTTATTGTAAAAATCTACAAGTTATCGAAGCAAAGTATTACGTGCATGCTCCTAGGGGGATAGATTGGTAGGAAAAGACCATCGCTCATCCCCGACCGCCACTCATAAGGAAGACAATCAATAAATAAATCATGCTCCGACTTCATCACATAATGGTTCACCATATATGCTACGGGAATCACAAACTTTAACACAAGTATTTCTCAAATTCAAAACTACTCAACTAGCATGACTCTAATATCACCATCTCCATATCTCAAAACAATTATCAAGTATCAAATTTCTCATAGTACTCAACACACTTCATTTTTTTACTAATCTGGAATGCCTATCATAATTAAAGCAAATTACCACGCTGTTTTGTAGGACTCTCAAAGTGATCTAAGTGAAGCATGAGAGAACAATAGTTTCTATAAAAGAAATCCACCACCGTGCTCTAAAAGATATAAGTGAAGCACTAGAGCAAAAACTATATAGCTCGAAAGATATAAGTGAAGCACATAGAGTATTCTAATAATTTTCAAATCATGTGAGTCTCTCTCAAAATGTGTGTACATCAAGGATGATTGTGGTAAACTAACAAATAAAGACTCAAATAATACAAGACGCTCCAAGCAAAACACATATCATGCGGTGAATAAAAATATAGCTCCAAGTAAAGTTACCGATGGAAGTAGACGAAAGAGGGGATGCCTTCCGGGGCATCCCCAAGCTTTGGATTTTAGGTGTCCTTAGATTATATTGGGGTGCCATGGTAATCCCCAAGCTTAGGCTCTTGCCACTCCTTGTTCCATAATCCATCAAATCTTTACCCAAAAGTTGAAAACTTCACAACACAAAACTTAAAGTAGAAAATCTCGTGAGCTCCGTTAGCGAAAGAAAACAAAACAGCACTTCAAGGTACTGTAATTAACTAATTATTTATTTATATTGGTGTTAAACCTACTGTATTACAACTTCTCTATGGTTTATAAACTCTTTTACTAGCCATAGATTCATCAAAATAAGCAAACAACACACGAAAAACAGAATCTGTCAAAAACAGAACAGTCTAGTAATCTGTAGCTAACGCAAGTTCTGGAACCCCGAAAATTCTAAAATAAATTTCTGGACGTGAGGAATTTATCTATTAATCATCTTAAAAAATAATTAACTAAATATCACTTTCCAAATAAAAATGGCAGCAGCTCTTGTAAGCACTAAAGTTTCTGTTTTTTTCAGCAAGATTAAAAAGACTTTCCCCAAGTCTTCCCAATGGTTTTACTTGGCACAAACACTAATTAAACACAAAAAACACAACCAAAACAGAGGCTAGATAAATTATTTATTACTAAACAGGAGCAAAAAGCAAGGAATGAAAATAAAATTGGGTTGCCTCCCAACAAGCGCCATCGTTTAACGCCCCTAGCTAGGCATAGAAGCGAAGATAGATCTAGGTATTGCCATCTTTGGTAGGCAATCCATAAGTGGCTCTCATAATAGATTCATATGGTAATTTAATTTTCTTCCTAGGGAAGTGTTCCATGCCTTTCCTTAAAGGAAATTGGAATCTAATATTCCCTTCCTTCATATCAATAATTGCTCCAATCGTTCTAAGGAAAGGTCTACCAAGAATAATAGGATATGAAGGATTGCAATCTATATCAAGAACAATAAAATCTACGGGCACATAATTCCTATTTGCAACAATAAGAACATCATTAATTCTTCCCATAGGTTTCTTAATAGTGGAATCCACAAGGTGCAAATTTAAAGAGCACTCATCAAAATCACGGAAACCTAGCAAATCACACAAAGTCTTTGGAATCGTGGAAACACTAGCACCCAAATCACACAAAGCATAGCATTCATGATCTTTAATTTTAATTTTAATAGTAGATTCCCACTCATCATAAAGTTTCTAGGGGTAGAAACTTCCAACTCAAGTTTTTCTTTATAAGATTGCATCAAAGCACCAACAATATTTTAGTAAAAGCTTTATTTTGACTATAAGCATGTGGAGAATTCAGCACGGATTGTAACAAGGAAATACAATCTATCAAAGAGCAATTATCATAATTAAATTTCTTGAAATCCAAAATAGTGGGTTCATTGATATTTAAAGTTTGACCTCTTCAATCCCACTTTTAACAATTTTAGCATCAAGATCCAAAGACTCCGAATTTTTGGAATGCCTTCTAGGTAAAGGTGGATCATATTCAGTCCCATAATTATCAAGATTCATATTGCAGAACATAGGGGACACATCAATAACGTTTAGATCTTCATCTTTATTTTCATGGAAACTAGAAGAACACGCTTTTATAAAGCAATCCTTCTTAGCACGCATCCTAGCGGTTCTTTCTTTGCACTCATCAATGGAAATTCTCATGTCTTTGAGAGACTCATTGATATCATGCTTAGGTGGAATATATCTAAGTTTCAAAGAATCAACATCAAGAGAAATTCTATCAACGTTCCTAGCCAACTCATCAATCTTAAGCAATTTTTCTTCAACCAAAGCATTGAAACTCTTTTGCGAGGTAATAAACTCCTTAACACTAGTCTCAAATTCAGATGGCATCTTATTAAAATTTCCATAAGAATTGTTGTAGGAATTACCATAATTATTAGAGGAATTACTAGGATACGGCCTAGGATTAAAGTTTCCTCTATACGCGTTGTTACCAAAATTATTCCTACCAACAAAATTCACATCCATAGATTCATTATTATTCTCAATCAAACTAGACAAAGGAATATCATTAGGATCAGTAGGAGCACTCTTATTAGCAAAAAATTTCATAAGTTCATCCATCTTTCCACTCAAAACATTAATCTCTTCAATTGCATGCACCTTTTTATTAGTAGATCTTTCGGTGTGCCATTGAGAATAATTAATCATAATATTATCTAGGACTTTGGTAGCTTCTCCTAAAGTGATTTCCATAAAAGTGCCTCCCACGGCCGAATCTAAAAGATTTCTAGAAGCAAAATTCAATCCGGCATAAAAGTTTTGTATAATCATCCAAAGATTCAAACCATGTGTAGGGCAATTACGTATCATTAATTTCATCCTCTCCCAAGATTGTGCAAGATGTTCATGATCAAGTTGCTTAAAATTCATAATATCATTTCTAATAGAGATGATCTTAGCGGGAGGAAAATACTTAGAGATAAAAGCATCTTTGCACTTATTCCATGAATCAATACTATTTTTAGGCAAAGACGAAAACCAAGCTTTAGCATGATCTCTAAGCAAAAACAGGAATAGCTTCAATTTAACAATATCATTATCCACATCTTTCTTCTTTTTCATATCACACAGATCAACAAAGGTGTTTAGATGGGTAGCGGCATCTTCACTAGGAAGGCCGGAAAACGGATCTTTCATGACAAGATTCAGCAAAGCAGCATTAATTTCACAAGATTCAGCATCGGTAAGAGGAGCAATCGGAGTGCTAATAAAATCATTGTTGTTGGTATTGGTAAAGTCACACCATTTAGTATTATCTTGAGTCATCGTGACACGGAAGCAATCCAACACACAAGCAAACAAGAAACGGGCAAAAATAGGCAAATAGGGAAAGAGAAGGAGGACGGAGAGAGAGGGCAAATAAAACGGCAAGGGTGAAGTGGGGGAGAGGAAAACGAGAGGAAAATGGCAAATAATGTAATGTGGGAGATAAGGGTTTGTGATGGGTACTTGGTATGTTGACTTTTGCGTAGACTCCCCGGCAACGGCGCCAAAAATCCTTCTTGCTACCTCTTGAGCACTGTGTTGGTTTTCGCTTGAAGAGGAAAGGGTGTTGCAGCAAAGTAGCGTAAGTATTTTCCTCAGCTTTTTGAGAACCAAGGTATCAATCCAGTAGGAGGCCACGCATGAGTCCCTCGCACCTACACAAACAAATAAAATCCTCGCAACCAACACAATAAAGGGGTTGTCAATCCCTTCACGGTCACTTACGAAAGTGAGATTTGATAGATATGATAAGATAATATTTTTGGTATTTTTATGATAAAGATGCAAAGTAAATAAAGCAAAATAAAAATGGCAAAAGAAATAGCTTGTTGACGGAAGATTAATATGATGGAAAATAGACCCAGGGGCCATAGGTTTCACTAGTGGCTTCTCTCGAGAGCATAAGTATTACGGTGGGTAAACAAATTACTATTGAACAATTGACAGAATTGAGCATAGTTATGAGAATATCTAGGTATGATCATGTATATAGGCATCACGTCTGAGACAAGTAGACCGACTCCTTCCTGCATCTACTACTATTACTCCACACATCGACCGCTATCCAGCATGCATCTAGAGTATTAAGTTCAAAAGAACAGAGTAACGCTTTAAGCAAGATGACATGATGTAGAGGGATAAACTCATGCAATATGATATAAACCCCTTCTTGTTATCCTCGATGACAACAATAAAATACGTGCCTTGCTGCCCCTACTGTCACTGGGAAAGGAGACCACAAGATTGAACCTAAAGCTAAGCACTTCTCCCATTGCAAGAAAGATCAATCTAGTAGGCCAAACCAAACTGATAATTCGAAGAGACTTGCAAAGATAACCAATCATACATAAAAGAATTTAGAGAAGATTCAAATATTGTTCATAGATAAACTTGATCATAAACCCACAATTCATCAGTCTCAACAAACACACCGCAAAAGAAGATTACATCGAATAGATCTCCATAAGAGAGGGGGAGAACATTGTGTTGAGATCCAAAAAGAGAGAAGAAGCCATCTAGCTAACAACTATGGACCCGAAGGTCTGAAGTAAACTACTCACACATCATCGGATAGGCTATGGTGTTGATGTAGAAGCCCTCCGTGATCGATGCCCCCTCCGGCGGAGCTCCGGAAAAGGCCCCAAGATGGGATCTCATGGGTACAGAAGGTTGCGGCGGTGGAATTAGGTTTTTGGCTCCGTATCCGGTAGTTTGGTGGTACGTAGGTATATATAGGAGGAAGGAGTACGTCATTGGAGCAACATGGGCCCCATGAGGGTGGAGGGCGTGCCTAGGGGGGTAGGCGCGCCCCCTACCTCGTGCCTTCCTGGTTGCTTTCTTGACATAGGGTCCAAGTCCTCTGGATCACCTTCGTTCCGAAAATCATGTTCCCGAAGGTTTCATTCCGCTTGGACTCCGTTTGATATTCTTTTTCTGCGAAACTCTGAAATAGGCAAAAAAAACAGCAATTCTGGGCTGGGCATCCGGTTAGTAGGTTAGTCCCAAAAATAATATAAAAGTGTATAATAAAGCCCAATAATGTCCAAAACAGAATATAATATAGCATGGAACAATAAAAAATTATAGATATATTGGAGACGTATCAGCCAACTATGGCCTGAGATACATTTCGTTCTGCTAATGTCCAGTGGGCTCTTTAGTACATTTTAGGCCCAATCTTCTTTCGACCTACTAGAATCCCTGGGTATCTTATGGCCCAATGAAGGCCCAAGATGTGTTTCAGACTATTAACGACCCGTGGTATTTATGAGACAAATAAGGCCTGCGATATATTTAGACATGTTAATGACCCATCATTATTATGGGCCCATAATATGTTTGGCTTGTTAATGGTCCACTATGGTCACGGGCCTACCAATGGGACCATTAGAACTATGAAGAGCTTACGTTGATTTTAGCCTACTTTTTTCAGTGGGCTAGATGTCGATTACAACCCGTAATCATTTTTAGCTACATTCGACCCATCAATAGTGAAAGGAACGATATGGTTGACTAGAAGGGGGGTGAATAGGCAACTACCAATTTCTAGCTTTTCTTAACAATTCACAACAAACAGGTTGTCTAGAAATGCAACTAGGTGAGCAAACTATATGACGCTAGCAATAATAACAACACAAGAAAGCAAAGGATACAACACAAGTAATACTTGCACAAAGTAAAGGTAAGAAGTAACCACAAGTGGAGCTGGTGAAGACGAGGATGTGTTACCGAAGTTCCTTCCCTTTGAGAGGAAGTACGTCTCCGTTGGAGCGGTGTGGAGGCACAGTGCTCCCCAAGAAGCCACTAGGGCCACTGTATTCTGCTCACACCCTCATACAATGCGAGATGACGTGATTACACTAGTGGTGCCCTTGAAGGCGGCAACCAGACCTTTACAAACAAGGTTGGGCCCTCTCCATCACTAAATTGGAGGCTCCCAACACCACCATGGAGCTTCACCACAATGGAATATGGCTCATAGATGACCTCTTCCGTCTAGGGTGCCCAAACACCCAAGAGTAATAAAATCCACTCAAGAAAGGATGGGGGAATCAAATTTCCCCTTTGGTGGAAGTGTAGATCTAGGTCTCATCCTTCAATCCCTAGCAAATCAATGAGTTTGAGTGGCTAGAGAGATAGATTGGGCAAGAAATCTTGAAGGGCATTAATGGAGGTGAGATAGAGGCAAGAGGTGAAGTGGTAGGTGGAAGAACCCCCACTTTATATAGTGCCCCCAAATCCAACCGTTACAATAGTTTTTATACTGCAGCGGTACAACCGCTCCATGGACCGGTACAACCGGAATTCACGGGTACCCTGCAGAAACCCTACAAGGCGGTACAACTGGTGGGGTGGGCGGTAGTACCGATTAACACAATTAAACGGACCAACCGCTCCACCATCGCTCAACAACTGCTCCAAACCAGAAGGGAATCACGTCTATAGTGGTGGTAGGAGCGGTAATTGCACCAGTGCACACGCCCTGGTCCCAGGTCCCAGTCCGGGTGATGGCTAAGTCCTGAGCGGTACAACCGCTCCAGACACCGGTAGTGCCGGTTAAAAGACTATAACTGGGACAACTGGGCAACCACCGCCCAATAACCTCTGCACCACAAAAATAAGACCCGTGGTTGGCCGGTACTGGGCCGGTACAACTCCTCCTGACGCAGTGATACGTCTCCAACATATCTATAATTTTTTATTGTTCCATGCTGTTATATTATCATTCTTGAATGTTTTACAATCATTTTATAGCAACTTTATTGTAACATCCCGAGATTCTTGCTACAGTAATCTTCCACTAATTATGCCTGGTCATCACCATTATGCCCTAAGAAAAACAATTAAGAATACTTTGACCTCAATTGTTTTTTAAATAAAGTCCAAATATTAATTATTCAAATAGCAAAACAAAAGTGTTCATGATATTGCAAAATTTCCCAAAGCTTTTATAAAAATGAAACCAACGTTTTATAAAGTGTTTACGTGCCCTAAAAATAATTAGAATAGTGCCAAGACAATATTTAAATGCTTATCTAAATTATGAAAAGTCCAAACTATTTTAAAAATAAACTCCCAAACATTTTGTGGCAGTGCAGATTATTGCCTAGTAATTATGGCGACAAGTTTTGCATGCAACAAAATTCATTTGGATCAAAATCAGAATACAAAACTGAGGGGAAACTTGTCACAAAAAAAGAGAAAGGAAATAGACTAGATACTATTCACTTAAGGCCCGACAAGCCAGAGTGCGGCCTGGCCTGCCCAAGTCGGCCTTTGATCCTCCTCCCGCATCTCTCTGGATGAACGAGACACCATGGCCGTCCAGAGCGGATGCACCGCACGATGTGCTCCACCGCGACGAGCCCTGTAGCCCTAGCGCGGATAAGATCAACACCCACACGCGCTGGACAATTCCCAGTATATTTTCCCCCTCTCTCCCTCGTGCTGCTCCATCCTCGACTGCCATGGCCGTCATTGTCGTCGTCGGTCGCCTAGCCACCGCATGCCCCTCGCTGCCTCTCTGCGTCCATCAGCTCCGACAGGATTCTCTTCGTCTCCCTCGCCGCAGGACCCGAGCCGGCGAGCGCCACTGCCGTCGCCTACATCATCTTCCCCAACCTCGGCCGCCGCATCTCGCCTTCGACCTACGCATCCCGACCATCCCCGAGCCTCCTGAGCCGCCCTAGGAGTGCGCGGTGAGCTCCTACTCTGATTCCCCGCGACCTCGGCTTCGATCCATGCGTTTTTACGCCGTTGTTCACCATGGACCGAGCTCCTTTGTTCATGCACGCCTTGCAAGCTCCCGGCCATGTTCGTGCCCCTGCTGCTCCTTGTGCTGCCTTACTGCTTGTTGCGTTGGTTTTGTTGCCGCTTGCCACTACTCCTGCTAGCTATTGTTTACTAGCCGCTGCTCTTGCTGTTGCTGCTGCGTCGCTGCAGCTCTGTTACTATTGCGCTGCTTACTGCTGCCGTTGCTTCTCCGAGTCCGCGCGCTGCACGTAGCTTCCCGCACCATGCCTTGCGCGTGCCCCAGCCGCACCAGCCCCGTGCACAGGCGTGCGCCGCTGCAGGCTGTTGTTCCTGGCCAACACTCGTGCGTGCCCAACCATGGGAATGGTTGTGCCTATGGCCGGCCTTGTTTGATTACTAGTAGGTTTAGTTTAGGGATATTTTAATGCTAATTTAGTATAGTAGTAGATGACATGTAGGACCCCATTAAATATGTTAGATTTAATTATTTGTTTAGGTAATAGTCTATGACATGTGTGCCACATTTGCCCTTTTGACTAGTCAAATTGACTTGGTCAATTCGGATTAAACTAGATATAATAATTTCAGAAAATTATTAAAACTTGAAAATTAATATATAATAAACCGTAGCTCGGATGGAAAAACTTTGTACATGAAAGTTGCTCAGAACGATGAGACGAATTCGGATACGCAGACCGTTCGTCCGCCACGCATCCCTAGCATAGCAAACACGCAACTTTCCCCCTCCAGTTCATTTGTCCGAAAACGCGAAACACCGGGGATATTTTCTCGGATGTTTCCCCCCTTCGCCGGTACCACCTCTTACCGCGTTAGGGCACCCCTAGCACCGCTACTTGTCATGTCATGCATTGCTATGCATCTGTTTGCTTAATATTTATTGTTTCTTCCCCCCTCTTCTCTCGCTAGACAACGAGACCGACGCCGCAGCTACCCAGTACGACTACGGTGTTGGCGACCCCTCTCTCTCTTGCCAGCGCAACCAGGCAAGCCCCCCTTACCAACTTGTGACGCCCCCGACTTGACCGTACACTAATCATACCGTAAACATGTATGATCAAGATCAGGGACTCACGGGAAGATATCACAACACAACTCTACAAATAAAAATAAGTCATACAAGCATCATATTACAAGCCAGGGACCTCGAGGGCTCGAATACAAGAGCTTGATCATAGACGAGTCAGCGGAAGCAACAATATATGAGTACAGACATAAGTTAAACAAGTTGCCTTAAGAAGGCTAGCACAAACTGGGATATAGATCGAAAGAGGCGTAGGCCTCCTGCCTGGGATGCTCCTAATCTACTCATGGTCGTCGTCAGCGGGCTGCACGTAGTAGTAGGCACCTCCTGAGTAGTAGTAGTCGTCATCGACAGTGGCATCCGGCTCCTGGGCTCCATCGTCTGGTCACAGCAATCGAGTATAGAAAAGGGGAGAAGAGGGAGCAAAGCAACCGTGAGTACTCATCCAAAGTACTCGCAAGCAAGGAGCTACACGACATATGTATGCATTGGTATCAAATGAAAAAGGGGGTAACATATGTGGACTGAACTGCAGAATGCCGGAATAAGAGGGGATAGCTAATCCTGTCGAAGACTACGGTTCTAGTAACCTCCATCTTGCAGCAGAAGAAGAGAGTAGATGGTAAGTTCATCAAGTAGCATCATGTAGCATAATCCTAACCGATGATCCTCCCCTCGTCGCCCTGTGAGAGAGCGACCACCGATTGTATCTGGCACTTGGAAGGGTGTGTTTTATTAAGTATCCGGTTCTAGTTGTCATAAGGTCAAGGTACAACTCCAAGTCGTCCTGTTACCGAAGATCACGGCTATTCGAATAGATTAACTTCCCTGCAGGGGTGCACCACATAACCCAACACGCTTGATCCCATTTGGCCGGACACACTTTCCTGGGTCATGCCCGGCCTCAGAAGATCAACACGCCGCAGCCCTACCTAGGCACAACAGAGAGGTCAGCACGCCGGTCTAAATCCTATGGCGTAGGGGTCTGGGCCCATCGCCCTTTGCACACCTGCATGTTGCGAACGCGACCGGAAGCAGACCTAGCCTAGCAGGCGTTCTAGTCCAATCCAGCGTGCGCCGCTCAGTCGCTGACATCACAAAGGCTTCGGCTGATACCACGACGTCGAGTGCCCATAATTGTCCTCGCGTAGATGGTTAGTGCGTATAAGCCAGTGGCCAGACTCAGATCAAATACCAAGATCTCGTTAAGCGTGTTTAAGTATCCGCGAACGCCGACCAGAGCCAGGCTTACCTCTCTCCTAGGTGGTCACAACCTGCCGTGTTGCTTCGCCACAAAGATCCACACAGAGGGCCGTCGGGAAAGTATGTCCTTCCAGCCCCCAATTCGTGAATCAACCGCGGGGACTCCTCGAGCCAACCCGATTTTAGTCATCACATGTATCATGTATAAAGTATATAGTATACACCCATGATCACCTCCCGAGTGATCACGGCCCGATAGTATAGTATGGCAGACAGACAAGAATGTAGGGCCACTGATGATAAACTAGCATCCTATACTAAGCATTAGGATTGCAGGTAAGGTATCAACACCTGGAGCAACAATGACAGGCTATGCATCAGAATACGATTAACGGAAATCAGTAACATGCTACACTACTCTAATGCAGGCAGTAGAGAGAAGAGTAGGCGATATCTGGTGATCAAAGGGGGGCTTGCCTGGTTGCTCTGGCAAGAGAGAGGGGTCCTCAATACCGTAGTCGTACTGGGTAGCTGCGGCGTCGGTCGCGGTGTCTAGCGAGAGAAGAGGGGGGAAGAAACAATAAATATTAAGCAAACAGATGCATAGCGATGCATGACATGACAAGTAGTGCTGCTAGGGGTGCCCTAACGCGGTAAGAGGTGGTACCGGTGAAGGGGGGAAACATCCGAGAAAATATTCCCGATGTTTCGCGTTTTCGGACAAACGAACCGGAGGGGGGAAGTTGCGTGTTTGCTATGCTAGGGATGCGGGGCGAACGAACGGGCTGCGTATCCAGATTCATCTCGTTGTTCTGAGCAACTTTCATGTACAAAGTTTTTCCATCCGAGCTATCGTTTATTACATATTAATTTTCAAGTTTTAATAATTTTCTGAAATTATTATATCTAGTTTAATCCGAATTGACCAAGTCAATTTGACTAGTCAAAAGGGAAAATGTGGCCCACATGTCATAGACTATTACCTAAGCAAATAATTAAATCTAACTTATTTAATGGGGTCCTACATGTCATCTACTACTATACTAAATTAGCATTAAAATATCCCTAAACTAAACCTACTAGTAATCAAACAAGGCCAGCCATAGGCACAACCATTCCCATGGCTGGGCACGCACGAGTGTTGGCCAGGAACAACAGCCTGCAGCGGCGCACGCCTGTGCACGAGGCTGGTGCGGCTGGGGCACGCGCAAGGCATGGTGCGGGCAGCTGCGCGCAGCACGCGGACTCGGAGCAGCAACGGCGGCGTCGGCTGGCAGAAGTAGCGGCAGCAGTAAGCAGCGCAGTAGTAGCAGAGCTGCGGCGACGCAGCAGCAACAGCAAGAGCAGCGGCTAGCAAACAATAGCTAGAAGGAGTAGTGGCAAGCGGCAACAGAGCCAACGCAACAAGCAGCAAGGCAGCACAAGGAGCAGTAGGGGCGCGAACATGGCCGGGAGCTTGCAAGGCATGCATGAACACAGGAGCTCGGTCCATGGTGAACAACGGCGTAAAAACGCATGGATCGAAGCCGAGGTCGCGGGGAATCAGAGTAGGAGCTCACCGCGCACTCGTAGGGCGTCTTAGGAGGCTCGGGGATGGTCGGGGATGCGTAGGTCGAAGGCGAGATGCGACGGCCGAGGTTGGGGAAGATGATGCAGGTGATAGCAGTGGTGCTCGCCGGCTCGGGTCCTGCGGCGAGGGAGACGAAGAGGATCCCGTCGGAGCTGATGGACGCAGAGAGGCAGCGAGGGGCGTGCGGTGGCTACGCGACCGACGACGACAATGGCGGCCATGGCAGTTGAGGATGGAGCAGCGCGAGGGAGAGAGGGGGAAAATATACTAGGGATTGTCCAGCGTGTGTGGGCGTTGATCTTATCCGCGCTAGGGCTACAGGGCTCGTCGCGGTGGAGCACATCGTGCGGTGCATCCGCTCTGGACGGCCATGGCATCTCGTGCATCCAGAGAGATGCGGGAGGAGGATGAAAGGCCGACTTGGGCAGGCCAGGCCGCACTGTGGCTTGTCGGGCCTTAAGTGAATAGTATCTAGTCTATTTCCTTTCTTTTTTTTGTGACAAGTTTCCCCTCAGTTTTGTATTTTGATTTTGATCCAAATGAATTTCGTTGCATGCGAAACTTGTCTTCATAATTACTAGGCAACAATCTGCACTGCCACAAAATGTTTGGGAGTTTATTTTTAAAATAGTTTGGACTTTTCATAATTTAGATAAGCATTTAAATATTGTCTTGGCACTGTTTTAATTATTTTGAGGGCACTTAAACACTTTATAAAACATTGGTCTCATTTTTATAAAAGCTTTGGGAAATTTTGCAATATCATGAACACTTTTGTTTTGCTGTTTGAATAATTAATATTTGGACTTTATTTAAAAAACAATTGAGGTCGAAGTATTCTTAATTGTTTTTCTTAGGGCATAATGGTGATGACCAGGCATAATTAGTGGAAGATTACTGTAGCAAGAATCTCGGGATGTTACAAATCTCCTCCACTAGAAGAAATATCGTCCCGAGATTTAAAGGGTGGAGTAAGGGGAAAGACTCGGGAAGGGAGAAGCTCAACACAAGATAGGTACCTAGGGGGTATCTGAGTGAACGTGTCATAGAGGCATCTCTAGAGTTGAAATTCAAGTAAGTCATCGAGAGCAAGGTTCGAAGGTGAAGTAAGAAGCTTCAAGCGGATAGACAATCATCGTTGCGTGAAATAGTGCGTGAAAGGGGTTCAGAGCAACGAGAATTAGTTTTGTATCTGATACCATAATAGATCACTAGTAAGGTGGCTTGCAAATTACCTATGAAACCAAGTGCAAGGATAAGTTTGAATCAGGGATGTACAGGAGAGTCGGGTTTCGATCCAGTGGAACTTTGGGTTATGGGCCCACCATGTGGGTTAAAAGTAGGAAGGGCGATGATGTCTTGCACGATCATGTAAGCAAGGCATGTCAGAGGATAGCCTATCAGTTATGTCGGCAACAACATCGGTACCAAGGGCGAGGGATGAAGAGAACCATTTTCCTGCTCGTTGAACGAGGCAGACCAATAGGCAAAGTTCTCGTCCATCGGTGGTTACCGAAATGTCATCAACAATAGCAACAGGGTCCTTACTGACAAAGTTGTACACTGAGGTGTTTACATAAGCACGGAACTATCACTGCTCAGGTAATTCAGATTACAAGAGAGGTTAAACAAAACAATGGAAAGGAAAATGTGATTAGTATATTAATCAGAACAATGGATAGGAAAATGTGTTTATACCCGAGTATGAAGAGTATATCTTTCCCATCCATGACAGGACAACAAGTAAAGAATCAATTAGGTAAAGGGGCGAGGGATTTCATGACATTACCCATACAACGACGTTAGGATAATTGATAAAGAAAATTTAGCATTGTGCTTCAAATACTCTTTTAGAAAAGCGGAGTACCATAGACATGCTTCGAGATAGCATTGACATGGTCTTCAAGCAAAGGTTAGACTTTGGATACACAAAGGATCCATCGGGAACAACTTATAAAATAAGTCTTACGATTTCCTCAAGGAAGAATCGCTAAGCTTGTTAAAAAGGAAACTATAACAATAGGTCCTCCGGCCAGGTGTGCTAGGCATGACATCATCTTACTGGGTCATATAAAGACCAATGTTATAACTCTTGGATATATGTTCCAACCATCATATCTGACCGAGCTTTAGGTCCGATTGGTGTCAGGATACCCCAGACTCAAGTTGCCTGAGAATAAGAGGTGCAACACAAATCGGCGAGATGACATTATAAGATTCTCAGGAAATGAACTATAGAAGCAAGTTCCAAAACCAAAGTTCATTATTAACCAAGGAGAGGATGAGGAGGTGGCTGATGTACTCAGCGACAATGAATTGAGATTTCCAAAAGATGGATTTCCACCAGTATTTGAACAAGGAGATAACATTTGTCAGATCAAATGATATAATGAGGTATGCTCGAGGAAAACATACACAGTTAAACATTGATTGAAAGGTGCACCCGAAATATGGGCTTAAGTAGCATGATCAATGTTAGAATGGTGATTCGATGACCAATGGTATAAGAATGAAATATCAACCATTAACTTGAAAGCAATAGGGTTGCTAGAAGTTTTGAAGTCGCACATCATAGTTCAATTCTCGATTTTCCGGTTAGAAACAACACGGGGACCAAGGAATGAACGGATATGGCAAGAAGTATCACCTGTATCAAGATCTCTTAACAGGTGGTGAAACTCTCCAGACTTTCTTGACATAAATGATGGTAATACTTCCAAGGTAAAGAAGAACAAATGCTGGACATCAAGGATCTCAACGTATAACACAAAACATGACCAAGTTTGTGTTGAACGGAAGGCAATAAAGTGGTCGATGATAACACGAATCATCGAGGGGCAAGGATGGTATTACCCATTAAGGAATCGATATATATATCTTGTAAGAGCTTAGGATGTTGATGATTATCACGACACAATTGCCGAGAGGTTTCAAGAAGATGTAACCGATCAACGATGACATCAAGTCAACGGAATGATGAAGCAAAAAGTTATTGAAACCATGGGTAAGACACAAACTTGAAATCACGCTTGTTGTTCAAGGACAATTGATATGACGAGGAAGGTCGACGTAAGATTAGCTCACCGTCGAAATTTTTGTTCCGGGAAGGACCAGGTAGCACAGTTAAAATTTAGCACAATAATGATATAGCCGATCAGGCTAGGAATGACGTGAAGGATTATTAAACTCATAAGCAACAAAGATTACTTAGAGTTATCGAACTAGAGTGCGGAATCGGTTCACTTACCGGTGTTCTTGAGCGACTAACAACTCAGAACCCATGAAAAAAAGGAATCAGTGAGAAATAATAGCTGATGAAGACTCATAAGATGCAACACAATTCTTAGATATTCTTGAGATACCAGAGGGTAATACTTAATGGTAGATCAAGGTAGAGGTTGGACTGCTGTATTGACTTGCAAAAGACAAGTGCTTTAACTTGTCCGAGAAATGGGATCAAAGAGAAAATATGGTCGGAACCACGATTGCATAGGATCAATTCACAGATACCAGATGATATTATATCAACGAAATCATTATTATTACAAGAAGCTTCTATGGTAGGATCTACATCGTGTCCATGGGCATGAACACAAGTTCAAGGTCGACTCCCACTTCTTCAATGTATAACCTTCCATTCACCTCTCACTTCGAAGAAGTTGTAGTGTTGAAATTTTATCTAGCAAAATACCAGAAGAGTATGACTCATGAAAACTTTCGAGTTCACACATATTAAGGAAGGCATAGGTTCAATCCGTCAAGGTATCATGGAAACATATACCACAAGCTTCAATAGTAAATACCACCAGCTTGAAAACAGAGCATGGTTGAGAAAACAGAGGATACAATTTACCAAAGGCTTTATATATCCATGGAAAGGCTTATCGAGGTTATTTTAATATGAAGGACACTGTCGGATAATAATCCAACAAGAGGTCTGGTGGTCTACAACGGAGCTGATGTGAGTATCAGTACTCTATCAAAGGAAGAAGGAATGCAAGTGCATCGGATTATAGAAACAACTGACTAACTCAAAGCTCAAATGCAAAGGAATTATGACTTCCAAGACAAGGGGTCAGAAGCAATGCTCTGATTATGGATGGATAAGTTGAATAGCCTTAGGGGTACAATCGACGGCAATCCGATTGGTCGAGAACCAGCTCATGTTTAAAATGATGTCTGAGCCGGTAGGATAAATCCTGAGGATTACGAGCATCAGCAGCATATTGAATCGACGGACTCAAAATGATAGTGACAAAGGATGCCAATAAGATTACTAGATTTATGGGATTAACCATAATGTAAGCAAGCCAAAATTTCAAGAGCAATAGGCTGCTGAGGATTTTCGAAAGATCGAATGGTATTTTGAAGATTGGTGACATACATGAATCCACTGGGGATGAGTGGATACTCGGTAGGTGCGAGAAATTATTCGTAGGGTTTTTCTCGATGGAATGTAATTGCAAAACCGATGGCACAAAGTATTCTTGGACAACAACGAGTATTTCGGGGTATCTTATAATAACAAGAGCAACTGGGGACTGATTGTAAGAAGGACAAGTGTACGTGGTTATCCATAACGATTTATCGGTGGACGGGAATAACAAAAGTGGTGGGCACAAAGTCTCGAGAGAATATCAGAGAGTATTTTCGGAATCTTATGGTGAAGCAGGCCATCATCTGTGATAAGGGGCTCTTCGGGTGAAAGTGATCACGAGATCCTAATGTTAGATTTTAGCAAATTCGTTTAACCCGTGTAAAAGAGAGTTCAGAGTCCCATAGTATAGACAAGGAGTAAAAGATCCTAATACCGCCCAATGGCGACGTGGGCCTGTAAGCCACACAGCCATGTTAGTAAAAGTTTTTCAATGACTAGACTCGACTTCGGCCAAGGAGTTGGAAAGGGGAATTCCTACAGGCAGTTGGCTCTGATACCAACTTGTGACACCCCCGATTTGACTGTACACTAATCATACACGCAAACATGTACGATCAAGATCAGGGACTCACGGGAAGATATCACAACACAGCTCTACAAATAAAAATAAGTCATACAAGCATCATATTACAAGCCAGGGGCCTCGAAGGCTCGAATACAAGAGCTCGATCATAGACGAGTCAGCGGAAGCAACAATATCTGAGTACAGACATAAGTTAAACAAGTTGCCTTAAGAAGGCTAGCACAAACTGGGATACAGACCGAAAGAGGTGCAGGCCTCCTGCCTGGGATCCTCCTAAACTACTCATGGTCGTCGTCAGCGGGCTGCATGTAGTAGTAGGCACCTCCCGAGTAGTAGTAGTCGTCATCGACAGTGGCATCCCGCTCCTGGTCTCCATCGTCTGGTCGCAGCAATCGAGTATAGAAAAGGGGAGAAGAGGGAGCAAAGCAACCGTGAGTACTCATCCAAAGTACTCGCAAGCAAGGAGCTACAGTACATATGTATGCATTGGTATCAAATGGAAAAGGGGGTAACATATGTGGACTGAACTGCAGAATGCTGGAATAAGAGGGGGATAGCTAATCCTATCGAAGACTACGCTTCTGGTAACCTCCATCTTGCAGCAGAAGAAGAGAGTAGATGGTAAGTTCATCAAGTAGCATCGTGTAGCATAATCCTAACTGTCGGTGTCAAAACCGGCGGATCTCGGGTAAGGGGTCCCGAACTGTGCGTCTAGGCCGGATGGTAACAGGAGGCAAGGGACACGAAGTTTTACCCAGGTTCGGGCCCTCTCGATGGAGGTAAAACCCTACGTCCTGCTTGATTAATATTGATGATATGGGTAGTACAAGAGTAGATCTACCACGAGATCGAAGAGGCTAAACCCTAGAAGCTAGCCTATGGTATGATTGTTGATGTGTACGTTGTCCTACGGACTAAAACCCTCTGTTTTATATAGACACCGGAGAGGGTTAGGGTTACACAATGTCGGTTACAATGGTAGGAGATCTTCATATCCGTATTGCCAAGCTTGCCTTCCATGCCAAGGAAAGTCCTTTTCGGACACGGGACGGAGTCTTCAATCTTGTATCTTCATAGTCCAAGAGTCCGGCTGAAGGTATAGTCCGGCTATCCGAACACCCCCTAATCTAGGACTCCCTCAGTAGCCCCTGAACCAGGCTTCAGTGACGACGAGTCCGGCACACGGATTGTCTTCGGCATTGCAAGGCGGGTTCCTCCTCCAAGTACTTCATACAAGATTCTGAACACAAAGATAGTGTCCGGCTCTGTAAAATAAGTTTCCACATATTGCCATAGAGAGAATAATATTTACACCAATCTAATCTGCTGACGTATTCCGTAGCGTGACACACCACGGCCAAGCCTTTATCCGAGTCGTTTTATTATCCCACCTCAGCGCATCATGCGAGGCGCTTTCCTTGGCACGTCTCGTTAAAGCAGAGATCGTGTCCCCTTATCCCGGGATTCTCATCAATACGGGCGTGGGTAACCCAACCGCTTCTAGGACTCCTAGATTATAGGCAAGTCCAAACAGACACGGAGAGGACGCTTGATATTCACCCTCTTTATAAAGGGGACAAGGCTTTTATTTTTCCCTCCTGTGCTCAATCGAACCCTTCCCCCACCTCAACCTCAAACGCCCGAAGTTCAGGTCAGGCGCTCCAAACCTTCAGTCATGTCCGGATCTAGCCTTCAAGGCCGATGGATGACTTCCTTCGTCATGGAAGAAGATATCAAGAAGTTGAGGGAGGCCAGATATCTGACCGCCAAGATTTTGAATCGGCTGCCTCCCCGAGGGCAGGCCGTCCCCACCCCCGAACCCAACGAGAATGTCATGTTCATTTCCCACTTCCTCCGAGGTATAGGCCTTGCCCTGGATCCTTTCGTCAGGGGTTTGATGTTTTACTATGGGCTAGATTTTCATGATCTAGCTCCGGACTCCTTTCTTCATATCACGACATTTATTGTCGTGTGCGAGGCCTTCCTCCGGGTTACCCCTCACTTTGGCCTATGGCTCAAGACCTTTGAAGTGAAGCCAAAGATGGTCGAGGGGCAACATGCAGCATGTGGAGGTGCCTCAATATGCAAGATGACGGGAGCTCCGTGGCCCAAAGGTTCCATCCTAGAGGTGTCTGTATTGTGGCAACAGGAGTGGTTCTACATCACGGCTCCTAGAAGTGCCAAGTGGGCGGCCCCCCTGTTTTCCGCTCGGGCCCTCCACCACAGCTGATGTCATGGATCAGCAGAGGTCTGAGCTGGGGTCGAGTCAAGGACTGTGGGGAACGTTGCAGAAAACAAAAATTTTCCTACGGTTTCACCAAGATCCATCTATGAGTTCATCTAGCAATGAGTGATCGGATGCATCTACGTACCTTTGTAGATTGCGAGGGAAGCGTTCAAAGAACGGGGATGAGGGAGTCATACTCGACGTGATCCAAATCACCGGAGATCCTAGCGCCGAACGGACGGCACCTCCGCGTTCAACACACGTACGGTCAGCGTGACGTCTCCTCCTTCTTGATCCAGCAACGGGGAAGGAGAGGTTGATGAAGATCCAGCAACATGACGGCGTGGTGGTGGATGCAGCAGTACTCCGGCAGGGCTTCGCCAAGCTCTATGGAGAAGGAAGAGGTGTTGGAGAGGGAGAGGGAGGCACCAAAGGCATGGGTGCGGCTGCCCTCCCTCCCCCCTTTATATATAGGGTCCCCAGGGGGGCGCCGGCCCTGGAGATCCAATCTCCCAAGGGGGCGGCGGCCAAGGGGGGTGGAGTGCCCCCCAAGGCAAGTGGGGCGCCCCCACCCTAGGGTTCCCAACCCTAGGCGCAGGGGAAAGGCCCAAGGGGGGTGCACCAGCCCACTAGGGGCTGGTTCCCCTCGCACTTCAGCCCATGGGGCCCTCCGGGATAGGTGGCCCCACCCGGTGGACCCCCGGGACCCTTCCGGTGGTCCCGGTACAATACCGGTGACCCCGAAACTTGTCCCGATGGCCGAAATAGCACTTCCTATATATAATTCTTTACCTCCGGACCATTCCGGAACTCCTCGTGACGTCCGGATCTCATCTGGGACTCCGAACAACTTTCGGGTTACTGCATATACATATCTCTACAATCCTAGCGTCACCGAACCTTAAGTGTGTAGACCCTACGGGTTCGGGAGACATGTAGACATAACCGAGATGGTTCTCCGGTCAATAACCAACAGTGGGATCTGGATACCCATGTTGGCTCCCACATGCTCCTCGATGATCTCATCGGATGAACCACGATGTCGAGGATTCATGCAACCCCGTATACAATTCCCTTTGTCAATCGGTACGTTACTTGCCCGAGATTCGATCGTCGGTATCCCAATACCTCGTTCAATATCGTTACCGGAAGTCACTTTACTCGTACCGTAATGCATGATCCCGTGACCAGACACTTGGTCACTTTGAGCTCATTATGATGATGCATTACCGAGTGGGCCCAGAGATACCTCTCCGTCATACAGAGTGACAAATCCCAGTCTTGATCCGTGTCAACCCAACAGACACTTTCGGAGATACCCGTAGTATACCTTTATAGTCACCCAGTTACGTTGTGACGTTTGGTACACCCAAAGCACTCCTACGGTATCCGGGAGTTACACGATCTCATGGTCTAAGGAAAATATACTTGACATTGGAAAAACTCTAGCAAACGAACTATACGATCTTGTGCTATGTTTAGGATTGGGTCTTGTCCATCACATCATTCTCCTAATGATGTGATCCCGTTATCAATGACATCCCCATGTCCATAGCCAGGAAACCATGACTATCTGTTGATCAACGAGCTAGTTAACTAGAGGCTCACTAGGGACACATTGTGGTCTATGTATTCACACATGTATTACGATTTCCGGATAATACAATTATAGCATGAATAATAGAAAATTATCATGAACAAGGAAATATAATAATCATTTTATTATTGTCTCTAGGGCATATTTCCAACAATCTCCCACTTTCACTAGAGTCAATCATCTAGTTACATTGTGATGAATCGAACACCCATGGAATTCTGGTGTTGATCATGTTTTGCTCTAGGGAGAGGTTTGGTCAACGGATCTTCTACATTCAGGTCCGTATGTACTTTACAAATCTCTATGTCTCCATTTTGAACACTTTTAGGAATGGAGGTGAAGCGACGCTTGATATGCCTGGTCTTCTTGTGAAACCTGGGCTCCTTTGCAAGGCCAATAGCTCCAGTGTTGTCACAGAAGAGAGTCATTGGGCCCGACGCATTGGGTATGACTCCTAGGTCGGTAATGAACTCCTTCACCCAGACTGCTTCGTGTGCTGCCTCCGAGGCTGCCATGTACTCCGCTTCACATGTAGATCCCGCCACAACGCTTTGCTTGCAACTTCACCAGCTTACTGCCCCACCATTCAAAATATACATGTGTCCGGTTTGTGACTTAGAGTCATCCAGATCTGTGTCGAAGCTAGCGTCGACGTAACCCTTTACGACGAGCTCTTCGTCACCTCCATAAACGAGAAACATATCCTTAGTCCTTTTCAGGTACTTCAGGATATTCTTGACTGCTGTCCAGTGTTCCTTGCGGGATTACTTTGGTATCTTCCTACCAAACTTACGGCAAGGTTTACATCAGGTCTGGTACACAGCATGGCATACATAATAGACCCTATGGCTGAGGCATAGGGGATGACACTCATCTCTTCTATATCTTCTGCCATGGTCGGACATTGAGCTGAGCTCAATTCCATACCTTGCAACACAGGCAAGAACCCCTTCTTAGACTGATCCATATTGAACTTCTTCAATATCTTATCAAGGTATGTCCTTTGCGAAAGACCTATCAGGCGTCTTGATCTATCTCTATAGATTTTGATGCCTAATATATAAGCAGCTTCTCCAAGGCCCTTCATTGAAAAACTCTTATTCAAGTAGGCCTTAATGCTGTCCAAAAGTTCTATATCATTTCCCATGTCATCTACATATAATATGAGAAATGCTACAGAGCTCCCACTCACTTTCTTGTAAACGCAGGCTTCTCCATAAGTCTGCATAAACCCAAACGCTTTGATCATCTCATCAAAGCGAATGTTCCAACTCCGAGATGCTTGCACCAGCCCATAAGTGGATCGCTGGAGCTTGCATACCTTGTTAGCATTCTTAGGGTCGACAAAACCTTCCGCCTGCATCATATACAGTTCTTCCTTAAGATAACCGTTAAGGAATGCCGTTTTGACGTCCATTTGCCATATCTCATAATTATAGTATGCGGCAATTGCTAACATGATTCGGACGGACTTCAGCTTCGCTATGGGAGAGAAAGTCTCATCGTAGTCAACCCCTTGAACTTGTCGATAACCCTTAGCGACAAGTCGAGCTTTATAGATGGTGACATTACCATCCGCGTCCGTCTCCTTCTTAAAGATCCATTTGTTTTCTATCGCTCGCTGATCATCGGGCAAGTCTGCCAAAGTCCACACTTTGTTTGCATACATGGATCCTATCTCGGATTGCATGGCTTCAAGCCATTTGTTGGAATCGGGGCCCGCCATCGCTTCTTCATAGTTTGAAGGTTCATCGTTGTCCAACAACATGATTTCTAAGACAGGGTTGCCGTACCACTCTAGTGCGGAACGTGTCCTTGTGGACCTACGAAGTTCAGTAGTAACTTGATCTGAAGTTTCATGATCATCATCATTAACTTCCTCTCTAGTCGGTGCAGGCACCTCAGGATCATTTTCTTGAGCTCCGCTACTTACCGGTTCAAGAGGTAATACTTCATCAAGTTCCACTTTCCTCCCACTTATTTCTTTCGAGAGAAACTCTTTCTCTAGAAAGGATCCATTCTTGGCAACAAAGATCTTGCCTTCGGATCTGAGGTAGAAGGTATACCCAATAGTTTCTTTAGGGTATCCTATGAAGACGCATTTTTCTGACTTGGGTTCGAGATTTTCAGGTTGAAGTTTCTTGACATAAGCATCGCATCCCCAAACTTTTAGAAACGACAGCTTAGGCTTCTTCCCAAACCATAATTCATATGGTGTCGTCTCAATGGATTTCGACGGAGCCCTATGTAAAGTGAATGCGGCAGTCTCTAAAGCATAGCCCCAAAATGACAGCGGTAAATCGGTAAGAGACATCATAGATCGCACCATATCCAATAGAGTGCGATTATGACGTTCGGACACACCATTACGCTGAGGTGTTCCAGGCGGCGTGAGTTGTGAAACTATTCCACATTTTCTTAAGTGTGTACCAAATTCGTGACTCAAGTATTCTCCTCCATGATCTGATCGCAAAAACTTGATTTTTCTGTCACGTTGATTCTCAACCTCACTCTGAAATTCCTTGAACGTTTCAAAGGTTTCAGACTTGTGTTTCATTAAGTAGACATACCCATATCTACTCAAGTCATCAGAGAGGGTGAGAACATAACGATAGCCACCACGAGCCTCAACACTCATTGGACCGCACACATCAGTATGTATGATTCCCAATAGGTTGGTTGCTCGCTCCATTGTTCCTGAGAATGGAGTCTTGGTCATCTTACCCATGAGGCATGGTTCGCACGTGTCAAATGATTCGTAATCAAGAGACTCTAAAAGTCCATCTGCATGGAGCTTCTTCATGCGTTTGACACCTATGTGACCAAGGCGGCAGTGCCACAAGTATGTGGGACTATCATTATCAACCTTACATCTTTTGGTATTCACACTATGAATATGTGTAGCATTACGCTCAAGATTCATTAAGAATAAACCATTCACCATAGGAGCATGACCATAAAACATATCTCTCATATAAATAGAACAACCATTATTCTCGGATTTAAATGAGTAGCCATCTCGAATTAAATGAGATCCTGATACAATGTTCATGCTTAAAGCTGGTACTAAATAACAATTATTGAGGTTTAAAACTAATCCCGTGGGTAAATGTAGAGGTAGCGTGCCGACGGCGATCACATCGACCTTGGAACCATTCCCGACGTGCATCATCACCTCGTCCTTCGCCAGTCTCCGTTTATTCCGCAGCTCCTGCTTTGAGTTACAAATGTGAGCAACCGCACCGGTATCAAATACCCAGGAGTTACTACGAATACTGGTAAGGTGCACATCAATTACATGTATATCACATATACCTTTTGTGTTGCCAGCCTTCTTGTCCGCTAAGTATTTGGGGCAGTTCCGCTTCCAGTGACCACTTCCCTTGCAATAAAAGCACTCAGTCTCGGGCTTGGGTCCATTCTTTGGCTTCTTCCCGGCAGCTTGCTTACCGGGCGCGGCAACTCCCTTGCCGTCCTTCTTGAAGTTCTTTTTACCCTTGCCTTTCTTGAACTTGGTGGTTTTATTGACCATCAACACTTGATGTTGCTTTTTGACTTCTACCTCTGCTAATTTCAGCATTGAAAATACCTCAGGAATGGTCTTTTCCATCCCCTGCATATTGAAGTTCATCACAAAGCTCTTGTAGCTCGGTGGAAGCGACTGAAAGATTCTGTCAATGACCGTGTCATCCGGGAGATTAACTCCCAGCTGAGTTAAGCGGTTATGTAATCCAGACATAGTGAGTATGTGCTCACTGACAGAACTATTTTCCTCCATCTTACAACTGAAGAACTTGTCGGAGACTTCATATCTCTCGACCCGGGCATGAGCTTGAAAAACCATTTTCAGCTCTTCGAACATCTCATATGCTCCGTGTCTCTCAAAACGCTTTTGGAGCCCCGGTTCTAAGCTGTAAAGCATGCCGCACTGAATGAGGGAGTAGTCATCAGCACGTGTCTGCCAAGCGTTCATAACGTCTTGGTTTTGTGGGATGGGTGCGTCACCTAGCGGTGCTTCTAGGACATAATCTTTCTTGGCAGCTATGAGGATGATCCTCAGGTTCCGGACCTAGTCCGTATAATTGCTGCCATCGTCTTTCAACTTGGTTTTCTCTAGGAACGCGTTGAAGTTGAGGACAACGTGGGCCATTTGATCTACAAGACATATTGTAAAGATTTTAGACTAAGTTCATGATAATTAAGTTCATCTAATCAAATTATATAATGAACTCCCACTCAGATAGACATCCCTCCAGTCATCTAAGTATAACATGATCCGAGTTAACTAGGTCGTGTCCGATCATCACGTGAGACGGACTAGTCAACATCGGTGAACATCTTCATGTTGATCGTATCTTCTATACAACTCATGCTCGACCTTTCGGTCTTCTGTGTTCCGAGGCCATGTCTGTACATGCTAGGCTCGTCAAGTCAACCTAAGTGTTTGAATGTGTAAATCTGTCTTACACCCGTTGTATGTGAACGTTGGAATCTATCACACCCGATCATCACGTGGTGCTTCGAAACAACGAACTGTCGCAACGGTGCACAGTTAGGGGGAACACTTTCTTGAAATTATTATGAGAGATCATCTTATTTACTACCATCGTTCTAAGTAAACAAGATGCAAAAACATGATAAACATCACATGCAATCAAATAATAATAGTGACATGATATGGCCAATATCACATAGCTCCTTTGATCTCCATCTTGGGGCTCCATGATCATCTTGTCACCAGCATGACACCATGATCTCCATCATCATGATCTCCATCATCGTGTCTCCATGAAGTTGCTCGCCAACTATTACTTCTACTACTATGGCTAACACGTTTAGCAATAAAGTAAAGTAATTTACATGGCGTTTCTCAATGACACGCAGGTCATACAAAAATAAAGACAACTACTATGGCTCCTGCCGGTTGTCATACTCATCGACACGCAAGTCGTGATTCCTATTACAAGAACATGATCTCATACATCACATATATATCATTCATCACAACTTTGGCCATATCACATCACAAAGCACTTGCTGCAAAAACAAGTTAGACGTCCTCTAATTGTTGTTGCAAGTTTTACGTGGCTGCAATATGGTTCTAGCAAGAATGTTTTCTTACCTACGTAAAAGCCACAACGTGATTTGTCAACTTCTATTTACCCTTCATAAGGACCCTTTTCATCGAATCCGCTCCAACTAAAGTGGGAGAGACAGACACCCGCTAGCCACCTTATGCAACTAGTGCATGTCAGTCGGTGGAACCAGTCTCACGTAAGCGTACGTGTAAGGTCGGTCCGGGCCGCTTCATCCCACAATACCGCTGAAGCAAAATAAGACTAGTAGCGGCAAGAAAGTTGACAACATCTACGCCCACAACAAATTGTGTTCTACTCGTGCAAAGAGAACTGCGCATAGACCTAGCTCATGATGCCACTGTTGGGGAACGTTGCAGAAAACAAAAATTTTCCTACGGTTTCACCAAGATCCATCTATGAGTTCATCTACCAACGAGTGATCGGATGCATCTACGTACCTTTGTAGATCGCGAGGGAAGCGTTCAAAGAACGGGGATGAGGGAGTCAAATCACCGGAGATCCTAGCGCCGAACGGACGGCACCTCCGCGTTCAACACACGTACGGTCAGCGTGACGTCTCCTCCTTCTTGATCCAGCAAGGGGGAAGGAGAGGTTGATGAAGATCCAGCAACATGACGGCGTGGTGGTGGATGCAGCAGTACTCCGGCAGGGCTTCGCCAAGCTCTATGGAGAAGGAAGAGGTGTTGGAGAGGGAGAGGGAGGCACCAAAGGCATGGGTGCGGCTGCCCTCCCTCCCCCCTTTATATATAGGGTCCCCAGGGGGGCGCCGGCCCTGGAGATCCAATCTCCCAAGGGGGCGGCGGCCAAGGGGGGTGGAGTGCCCCCCAAGGCAAGTGGAGCGCCCCCACCCTAGGGTTCCCAACCCTAGGCGCAGGGGAAAGGCCCAAGGGGGGTGCACCAGCCCACTAGGGGCTGGTTGCCCTCGCACTTCAGCCCATGGGGCCCTCCGGGATAGGTGGCCCCACCCGGTGGACCCCCGGGACCCTTCCGGTGGTCCCGGTACAATACCGGTGACCCCGAAACTTGTCCCGATGGCCGAAATAGCACTTCCTATATATAATTCTTTACCTCCGGACCATTCCGGAACTCCTCGTGACGTCCGGATCTCATCTGGGACTCCGAACAACTTTCGGGTTACTGCATATACATATCTCTACAATCCTAGCGTCACCGAACCTTAAGTGTGTAGACCCTACGGGTTCGGGAGACATGTATACATAACCGAGATGGTTCTCCGGTCAATAACCAACAGTGGGATCTGGATACCCATGTTGGCTCCCACATGCTCCTCGATGATCTCATCGGATGAACCACGATGTCGAGGATTCACGCAACCCCGTATACAATTCCCTTTGTCAATCGGTACGTTACTTGCCCGAGATTCGATCGTCGGTATCCCAATACCTCATTCAATATCGTTACCGGAAAGTCACTTTACTCGTACCGTAATGCATGATCCCGTGACCAGACACTTGGTCACTTTGAGCTCATTATGATGATGCATTACCGAGTGGGCCCAGAGATACCTCTCCGTCATACAGAGTGACAAATCCCAGTCTTGATCCGTGTCAACCCAACAGACACTTTTGGAGATACCCGTAGTATACCTTTATAGTCACCCAGTTACGTTGTGACGTTTGGTACACCCAAAGCACTCCTACGGTATCCGGGAGTTGCACGATCTCATGGTCTAAGGAAAAGATACTTGACATTGGAAAAACTCTAGCAAACGAACTATACGATCTTGTGCTATGTTTAGGATTGGGTCTTGTCCATCACATCATTCTCCTAATGATGTGATCCCGTTATCAATGACATCCCCATGTCCATAGCCAGGAAACCATGACTATCTGTTGATCAACGAGCTAGTCAACTAGAGGCTCACTAGGGACACATTGTGGTCTATGTATTCACACATGTATTACGATTTCCGGATAATACAACTATAGCATGAATAATAGACAATTATCATGAACAAGGAAATATAATAATCATTTTATTATTTCCTCTAGGGCATATTTCCAACAAGGACATGCCTATACTGCAAGGCCGCATTCGAGATCTCTTCAATGGAGATTTCAGTTTGGTTGCGGTAATATAGGTTATGCTGGTTCATCAAGTCCAGCCTTGCAAACGCCGGCCTCTTCGCCTGTGGGAGTTCAATCCCGAGGGACCGCGTGCCATTCAAAATTTTCTCGGCCTGACGCATGAGGAGATGTACAAGTCATTCTTCGAACCTCAGGTGGAGTGTCCGAAAATCACCGAGGACGTGGGCCTGAGTAGTAACCGCATCACCGAACAGGTAAGGCATCTTCCGGCCGAACATACTATCTCTACTTTGTTACGAAGTTATTTCTGAGAGTTTGCTTTTTGACCAGGATTGGCTAACAAAGGCGAAGTTGATTTGGTGTTCGGCCCCCCTCCTTGAGGGTTTGGAAAATCCGGTATTGGAAAAGATGCTCCAGACCGCACCTTGCCCGGAGCCCTTGAAGGAAGATACTGTGGAGGATAATGCGGGCGGATGCGGCCCCCCAACACTGCCCATTCTAGCCGAGGGAGCGAGCGTGTCCATGAGGGAAGGCGGCCAGAAGAGGAAAAGGACTGCGCCTGGGGATTCGGAAGCCGAAGCTTCCAAACGGGAAAAGAAGTCTCCCACAAAGGGTCCTACCTTGGGAGGCGCTATTGCCGCACAAAGTCCGCGGGGGGATCAATTCTCCCACGAGTCGTAAGTGACCCGAAATACTTTTAATAGTACATATATGCCATCTTTTTCTTCTGAGAAAATAACCACCGCATATATTTTTGCAGTTCGGGCCTTAGCCCCTCTCAAATGAGCTCATCTTCGGGGGATCTTCTTCCAGAGATGATGGAGAGCGAAACGCCTCCTCTAGACTCCTCCGCTCCAGAAGCGGGCGACACTGAAGTGTCATCGCGGAGGGCCTCTCCGAGTCCGATGAGGCCAGAAGATAATCCCATTGACCCCTGAAGCTCCAAGTGTCCGGCTCCCAAAGAGACCAGACAAAAGAGTCCGGCCCCGTCTAGTGTGCGATCGGATGTTCTGAGGGAGTTGGTGGGGCGAGCGGCCATCTCAGATGAACACCGTGTGATGATGAATATGGTGATGAAGAGAATATCGTCCGCCGAAGGCAGATTACATGAAGCTTTTATGAGTCTACTGATAGGCTTTGAGGTACGTAAAAGAATGTATGATAATCCTGCACATGCTTGGTGTGCCCTGTGTAGATAGTAGCCCTTGAGACTCTGGTTGTCGTCGGAAACGAAGACGAACAGAGGATCATATTCCCAGGAAATAACCATACTGCCTCTATGTGCAGGTGATGGAAGCTCCGGTGGCTAGCCGGACTAGCGAATTTGCCCATTTAGAACGGCAGTTGGATGCGGCAGACGCCGACATCGAGCTTGTTAACAAAAGGCTTGATGAGGCACAGGGTAAGTGTCAATATCTGGTAAACGCCACATAGGAAGAGCAGCATGATGCCAGTATCTTTAATATGTTGTGACTGCAGATGGAGCTGCCACTGTTGAAGCCTTGCGGGCAGAACTTGCCCGAGCCAAGGAACAAGCGAGGTTGGGTAATGCGGCTGCTGTGAAGGCGGCCCAACAGTTGCAAGCCGAGAAGGCTGCGCATGGCGAGACCCGAGACAAGATTGCCAAGATGGCTATAGAATTAAAAGCCGCCGCCGACAGTTGCCGGGTTCTTGAAAAGGAAAACCAAGCGAAGGCATCGGACCTTGAGAAGGCTGCTGTGACGAAAAAGGATCTCCGCTCTGCTATGAGGGCAAAGAAGTTGGAGCTGCGGGAAGCCGGGGATATTGTAGCTGGGAAATCCTTTATGTTGCGGAGGAAATTCGGAGATCCACGGTATGCCCCTCTGGATCGGCTGTGGAGTTTGGAGGATGTGTATATGGATTTGGCGGCGAGCGCTGCCGATGCGGCCAAGTACTTCCAGGGTCAGACGGACCATGGAGTAGACCAGCTGTTTTGGAGACAATTCCATTCTCCCGAGCGTCCACTTTCATTGACTGACTAATTAGCCGAATGGGCCGAACTAAATAGGTTGTCCGGACTCTCTATGAGGTCTGTTGTGGATCAGCTATGGCCGGGAAGGTCAAAACCGAACAGCTATTTCATCTTGGTGTAGCAGGTCCTTGACGTGGTGCCGCGCATTAATGCGAAGAGGAGGTCGGCGTGCATAGAGGGCGCATGGATGGCCTTTGCCCGTGTTAAGGCATATTGGGCGGAGATGGATGCTACCAATGTTGCAGCGCGGGATTCGGCTATAGGTCGAAAGGCTGCCGAGCACTACTTTCAAGAAGTTCTTGAGGGTGCCCGTTTGATAGAGACCCGGTGCTCACAAAATATCATGTTTGAGTGATATGTAATCTCATTGTAAGCGAAATGATTTTATAAATTTTTATAAGGCTATTTTTATACTTTTTCCTGAAAGTAATATGATGCCTCCTGGGCGGCCGTTTATGTATACATGTGTATAACCTGAAAGATTGCAGCCGTCGGCTTCAACCCTCATGCATATAATGTGGAGGTGCTCGCAAAAACACGCATTCACACTTAACCTAAAGTCTTGGTCCTATTAAGGAGGTGATAGCGGAGCGAGCGAGGCAACCGGACTATAATGCTTTAGCACTTTCACTTAGCCATAGGAGTTTGACAGTGGGGCTACTAGATAGCCCCTGGTGGCTCCGCACTCTCCCGATCTCGGGGTGCGTACATGCCTGGCCGGGAAACGGCCCTTCGTTAAAGCGGAGGAATTCTAACATTCCCGAAGGTCATAGAGTGGTTGACCAGTCTCACGCTATATCATGACAGTCAGTTTTCGGCTTTCTCTACTGAGGTGCTCGTCCGGATGAACCAGGGCACAATCGCAGTAGTTCTCCTGGTGCTACCTTAGCCGGCAAGGCGGAACGTAAGGCACCAAAACACAGGAGCCGGGCAAACCCAACATTTGACCAAAGACAATGATTCGGAGCTGATGCATATAGGGCCAAACTTGCGACGCCGAACACTCCCTAAGGTATTCGGTCTTTGTGGTATAAACCGGGCCTAAATAGTGGCCTTTGTAAGAAGCCCCGTGTGTCCAGGTACATGCATTGTTCTGGCGTGGCCACATGCCAAGACGTCAGCATCCTTCTCAACGGTGGATATGTATCAACAAGAGACAGTAAAAAAGGTTTACGCAGGATCTTAATCTAAAAAGAATCCTTGGAGCGGGTGCCTGCTGCACGTCTGCGCCTGTGCCTCCGTTGTGCCGTATCCTAGACGGGTGTAGCACGATGATCGTCTGTAAAAGAGAGGAAGTTAAGTGAAAAAGTTGTCATGCAAAAGGATAGTTTTTAAAGAAATCATGTATAATTCAAGATGATAAGAAATTGCCACTTGTCTGCGTGCGTTGAGCCCCTTGTATTGACAAATAGGGGTGTGACCACTTATTTCCGTATAAATAGTGGCGCCGGACTTGATTAGTTGTATCTGAGGTCTGGATGACCTATTGGGTGCTTTCGCTTGTCTGGGCGCCTTTAGTGTGTGGCGGCCGAGGCAGCCTCACTCTCTTCGGCGCGCAGAGATCGCTTGATATTTCCGTGCACTATAATGATGCCACGTGGACCGGGCATCTTGAGTGTGAGGGAGGCGTAGTGTGGTATTACATTAAAGCGAGCGAAAGCTTCGCGTCCGAGCAGTGCTTGATAGCCACTTTGAAACGGAGCGATATGGAAAGTTAAATGCTCGCGATGGAAGTTATCGGGGGAGCCAAATGTAACTTGTAGTAGGAGGGAGCCCGTACAACGAGCCCCTGGGCCTGGCGTTACTCCTTTAAAGGTAGTATTGCTATGGCGAATTTGTGTTGGGTCTAACCCCATCCCGCGGATTGCATCCTGATATATTAGGTTTAGGCTACTGCCGCCGTCCATCAAGACCCTTGTGAAGTGATATCCGCCAATTACTGGGTCTAATACCAGGGCAGCCCATCTTGCGTGTCGGATACTTGCTGAGTAATCGCGATGGTCGAAAGTGATCGGTTGAGATGACCAGTGGCAGGACTTCATGGTGACAGGCACTTGGGTATACTTTCCTGGGAGTGCCGCATTGTTTTTTCCCTTGATTACGTGTAACACATTTACTCTTTTGACTTCTGGTGGAAATTGCTTTTGTTCCCCCGTGTCTTGCTTTGGGGGCTCGTCCTCGTCTTCACTTGGTGTATCCTCCCCCTTCTGCACGGTGTTGAGCTTGCCGGACTGCTTGAAGACCCAACATTCTCTGTGGGTATGATTAGCAGGTTTACCAGGGGTACTATGAATCTGACATACTTGGTCCAGAATTTTGTTGAGGCTGGACAATTCATCCCTGGTGCCTTTAGGGGGCGGCTTTTGTCCTGGCCGAGAGCTTTTGAATCCGGCATTTACTGCCGTGCCCTTCGTGCTGTCTTCTTTATTCCGGCATTTTTTATTGCTGTTGCACCGTGATTTCCTGTTTCCATCTCTAACTTCAGATGTACTGGGGTCGCTGGTGCTGCATCTGGCTAGCCAGCTGTCCTCTCCCGCGCAAAAGCGGGTCATGAGGTTTGTTAATGCGGCCATCGTTCTCGGCTTATTTTGGCCGAGGTGTCTGGCGAGCCATTCGTCACGGACGCTATGCTTGAAAGCTGCTAAGGCTTCAGCGTCCGGACAGTCGACAATCTGGTTCTTTTTAGTAAGAAACTTGTTCCAAAGCTTTCGGTCTGACTCTCTGTGCTGTTGAGTTATATGACTCAAATCGTCCACATCTGGAGGTCGGACATAAGTCCCTTGAAAATTTGCCTGAAAGGCGTCTTCGAGCTCTTCCCAACTTCCAATGGAGCTTTCGGGGAGGCCTTTGAGCCAGTGACGAGCTGGCCCTTTGAGCTTGAGGGGTAGGTACTTGATGGCGTGGAGATCATCTCCTCGAGCCATATGGATATGAAGGATGTAGTCCTCAATCCAGACCCCAGGGTCTGTTGTTCCGTCGTATGCCTCTATGTTTACAGGCTTGAATCCCTCTGGAAATTCGTGGTCCAGTACCTCATCGGTGAAACATAGGGGGTGTGCGGCACCCCTATAGCTGGGTGTACCGCGTTGTTTGGATGTTTGTTGTGTTGCATTGTATGCTGGGGCACGCTTGCGTGGTCCATAGATGGATCTTGTTGCACCGTTCTTTGGGTGCGAGCCCTCGCATTGGTTGCGTGTTGTATGGTGAGCGGTGTTGTATGCCGCTCTTTGTTGGTAGAGGGGTCATCTATCCGACCAGGTGGCTGCTTTGATATTTGGTTGTGGGGGGTCTGAGGCCTCCTCATCGAATTCGGGTAGCAGCTTCCACTTTGGGTAGCTCTTATAGGGGCGATTGTCGCCGTACCTTGCTGCTGTATTGAGTATTTTACTCCATCTGATTTGGAGTGTTTCTTGCGCGGCCTTGAGCCTTTGCTTCTGCTTTTTCAGACTCCTCGCGGTGGCAACAAGCCTTTTACGGGCAGTCTGCTGCTCCGGGTGCCTGTCCGGCGTTATGTCGTCCGGACCATTATCCTTGATAGGATTTGTTTGTTCGGTTTGATTATCCAGATTGCCGTTGTTCGGCAGCAGTTCGCCCTGCTCCAGCGCTGGGTCTGTGTGATCGCTATTTCTATGGAGGCGGGATTTGGGGCGGCGCTTGCGTCGCCGCTTTGACTGCTTTTCGAGGGAACAACCCTTCGGTGCGTCCTTCCGCTCCTCGTCGTCATCTTTTGATGCGTCCACCATGTATACGTCATATGACGAGGTGGCGTTCCAGGGCCCAATAGGCGCTGGTTCTTCATTGTCTACTTCATCGGCATCCATACCGTTGATGTCTTCGGAGTCGAGGTCGAGCATGTCGGTTATATCGTCGACGGTGGCTACAAAGTGGGTGGTGGGTGGGCTTTGAATTTCTTCATCGTTTGTATCCCAATCTCGCTGACCGTAGTCCAGCCAGGGCCCTCCTGATAAAGAGAGAGACTTTAGTGATTTCATAATATCGCCGAAGGGCAAGTGCTGAAAGATGTCCGCGGCAGTAAACTCCATGATCGGCGCCAATCGGATTCGATCGGTAGAGGCGCGAATGGTTCGGAGTCCAGAGAGGAGTCCGGCTCCTTGGAGTCACGAGTCTCGCAGAGTACGGGGCTGGTGTTCGGCTCAATCGCCATTGGGTTCGCAGCCCCCGAGGTGGCGTCCAACCATCCATCCTCGATCGGCGCAGTTGGCTCCGAATTGAGGGTCGGAGCCGATGCGGGTGCGGCCTCCAGGGCACTGTTCGGCGGCAGAGCTAGATCATGCTTGTCGTGACAGTGCGGCGCCCTCGGCAGTGGCTCAAATCCGTTGAAGATCAAGTCCCCGCGGATGTCAGCCGTATAGTTTAAACTTCCAAATCTGACCTGACGGCCAGGGGCGTAGCTTTTGATCTGCTCTAGATGGCCAAGCGAATTGGCCCGCAGTGCGAAGCCGCCAAAGACGAAGATCTATCCAGGGAGGAAGGTCTCACCCTCGACTGCATTGCTATTGATGATCGTAGGAGCCATCGAGCCTGACGGCGACGACATAGAGGAACTCTCAATGAAAGCACCAATGTCGGTGTCAAAACCGGCGGATCTCGGGTAGGGGGTCCCGAACTGTGCGTCTAGGACGGATGGTAACAGGAGGCAAGGGAAACGAAGTTTTACCCAAGTTCGAGCCCTCTCGATGGAGGTAAAACCCTACGTCCTGCTTGATTAATATTGATGATATGGGTAGTACAAGAGTATATCTACCACGAGATCGAAGAGGCTAAACCCTAGAAGCTAGCCTATGGTATGATTGTTGATGTGTACGTTGTCCTACGAACTAAAACCCTCCGGTTTATATAGACACTGGACAGGGTTAGGGTTACACAAAGTCGGTTACAATGGTAGGAGATCTTCATATCCGTATTGCCAAGCTTGCCTTCCACGCGAAGGAAAGTCCTTTCCGGACACGGGACAGAGTCTTCAATCTTGTATCTTCATAGTCCATGAGTCCAGCTGAAGGTATAGTCCGGCTATCCGAACACCCCCTAATCCAGGACTCCCTCACTAACCGATGATCCTCCCCTCGTCGCCCTGTGAGAGAGCGACCATCGGTTGTATCTGGCACTTGGAAGGGTGTGTTTTATTAAATATCCGGTTCTAGTTGTCATAAGGTCAAGGTACAACTCCAAATCGTCCTGTTACCGAAGATCATGGCTATTCGAATAGACTAACTTCTCTGCAGGGGTGCACCACATAACCCAACACGCTTGATCCCATTTGGCCGGACACACTTTCCTGGGTCATGCCCGGCCTCGGAAGATCAACATGTCGCAGCCCTACCTAGGCACAACAGAGAGGTCAGCACGTCGGTCTAAATCCTATGGCGCAGGGGTCTGGGCCCATCGCCCTTTGCACACCTGCATGTTGCGAACATGGCCAGAAGCAGACCTAGCATAGCAGGCGTTCCGGTCCAATCCGGCGTGCGCCGCTCAGTCGCTGACGTCATGAAGGCTTCGGCTGATACCACGACGTCGAGTGCCCATAACTGTCCCCACGTAGATGGTTAGTGCGTATAAGCCAGTGGCCAGACTCAGATCAAATACCAAGATCTCGTTAAGCGTGTTTAAGTATCCGCAAACGCCGACCAGGGCCAGGCCCACCTCTCTCCTAGGTGGTCTCAACCTGCCGTGTCGCTTCGCCACAAAGATCCACACAGAGGGCCGTTGGGAAAGTATGTCCTTCCAGCCCCCAATTCGTGAATCAACCGCGGGTACTCCTCGTGCCAACCCGACTTTAGTAATCACATGTGTCATGTATAAAGTATATAGTATATACCCATGATCACCTCCCGAGTGATCACGGCCAGATAGTATAGCATGGCAGACGGACAAGAATGTAGGGCCACTGATGATAAACTAGCATCCTATACTAAGCATTAGGATTGCAGGTAAGGTATCAACACCTGGAGCAACAATGACAGGCTATGCATCAGAATAGGATTAACGGAAAGCAGTAACATGCTACACTACTCTAATGCAAGCAGTAGAGAGAAGAGTAGGCGATATCTGGTGATCAAAGGGGAGCTTGCCTGGTTGCTCTGGCAAGAGAGAGGGGTCGTCAAAACCGTAGTCGTACTGGGTAGCAGCGGCGTCGGTCTCGGTGTCTAGCGAGAGAAGAGGGGGGAAGAAACAATAAATATTAAGCAAATAGATGCATAGCGATGCATGACATGACAAGTAGCAGTGCTAGGGGTGCCCTAACACGGTAAGCGGTGGTACCGGTGAAGGGGGGAAACATCCAAGAAAATATCCCTGGTGTTTCGCGTTTTCGGATAGATGAACCGAAAGGGGAAAGTTGCATGTTTGCTATGCTAGGGATGCGTGGCGGACGAACGGGCTGCGTATCCGGATTCATCTCGTCGTTCTGAGCAACTTTCATGTACGAAGTTTTTCCATCCGAACTACGATTTATTATATTTAATTTTCAAGTTTTAATAATTTTCTGAAATTATTATATCTAGTTTAATCCGAATTGACCAAGTCAATTTGACTAGTCAAAAGGGAAAATGTGGCCCACATGTCATAGACTATTACCTAAGCAAATAATTAAATCTAACATATTTAATGGGGTCCTACATGTCATCTACTACTATACTAAATTAGCATTAAAATATCCCTAAAGTAAACCTACTAGTAATCAAACAAGGCCGGTCATAGGCACAACCATTCCCATGGCTGGGCACGCACGAGTGTTGGCCAGGAACAACAGCCTGCAGCGGCGCACGCCTGTGCACGGGGCTGGTGCGGCTGGGGCACGCGCAAGGCATGGCGCGGGCAGCTGCGCGCAATGCGCGGACTCGGAGCAGCAACGGCGGTGGCGGCTGGCAGAAGTAGCGGCAGCAGTAAGCAGCGCAGTAGTAGCAGAGCTGCAGCGACGCAGCAGCAGCGGCTAGCAAACAATAGCTAGCAGGAGTAGTGGCAAGCAGCAACACAGCCAATGCAACAAGCAGCAAGGCAGCACAAGGAGCAGCAGGGGCGCGAACATGGCTGGGAGCTTGCATGGCGTGCATGAACATAGGAGCTCGGTCCATGGTGAACAACGGCGTAAAAACGTGTGGATCGAAGCCGAGGTCGCGGGGAATCAGAGTAGGAGCTCACCGCGCACTCGTAGGGCGTCTTAGGAGGCTCGGGGATGGTCGGGGATGCGTAGGTCGAAGGCGAGATGCGACGGCCGAGGTTGGGGAAGATGATGCAGGTGATAGCAGTGGTGCTCGCCGGCTCGGGTCCTGCGGCGAGGGAGACGAAGAGGATCCCGTCGGAGCTGATGGACGCAGAGAGGCAGCGAGGGGCGTGCGGTGGCTACGCGACCGACGACGACAATGGCGGCCATGGCAGTTGAGGATGGAGCAGCGCGAGGGAGAGAGGGGGAAAATATACTAGGGATTGTCCAGCGTGTGTGGGCGTTGATCTTATCCGCGCTAGGGCTACAGGGCTCGTCGCGGTGGAGCACATCGTGCGGTGCATCCGCTCTGGACGGCCATGGCATCTCGTGCATCCAGAGAGATGCGGGAGGAGGATGAAAGGCCGACTTGGGCAGGCCAGGCCGCACTGTGGCTTGTCGGGCCTTGAAGTGAATAGTATCTAGTCTATTTCCTTTCTTTTTTTTGTGACAAGTTTCCCCTCAGTTTTGTATTTTGATTTTGATCCAAATGAATTTCGTTGCATGCGAAACTTGTCTCCATAATTACTAGGCAACAATCTGCACTGCCACAAAATGTTTGGGAGTTTATTTTTAAAATAGTTTGGACTTTTCATAATTTAGATAAGCATTGAAATATTGTCTTGGCACTGTTTTAATTATTTTGAGGGCACTTAAACACTTTATAAAACGTTGGTTTCATTTTTATAAAAGCTTTGGGAAATTTTGCAATATCATGAACACTTTTGTTTTGCTGTTTGAATAATTAATATTTGGACTTTATTTAAAAAACAATTGAGGTCGAAGTATTCTTAATTGTTTTTCTCAGGGCATAATGGTGATGACCAGGCATAATTAGTGGAAGATTACTGTAGCAAGAATTTCAGGATGTTACAAATCTCCTCCACTACAAGAAATCTTGTCCCGAGATTTAAAGGGTGGAGTAAGGGGAAAGACTCGGGAAGGGAGAAGCTCAACACAAGATAGGTACCTGGGGGCTATCTGAGTGAACGTGTCATAGAGGCATCTCTCGAGTTGAAATTCAAGTAAGTCATCGAGAGCAAGGTTCGAAGGTGAAGTAAGAAGCTTCAAGCGGATAGACAATCATCGTTGCGTGAAATAGTGCGTGAAAGGGGTTCAGAGCAACGAGAATTAGTTTTGTATCTGATACCATAATAGATCACTAGTAAGGTGGCTTGCAAATTACCTATGAAACCAAGTGCAAGGATAAGTTTGAATCAGGGATGTACAGGAGAGTCGGGTTTCGATCCAGTGGAACTTTGGGTTATGGGCCCACCATGTGGGTTAAAAGTAGGAAGGGCGATGATGTCTTGCACGATCATGTAAGAAAGGCATGTCAGAGGATAGCCTATCAGTTATGTCGGCAACAACATCGGTACCAAGGGCGAGGGACGAAGAGAACCATTTTCCTGCTCGTTGAACGAGGCGGACCAATAGGCAAAGTTCTCGTCCATCGGTGGTTACCGAAATGTCATCAACAATAGCAACAGGGTCCTTACTGACAAAGTTGTACACTGAGGTGTTTACATAAGCACGGAACTATCACTGCTCAGGTAATTCAGATTACAAGAGAGGTTAAACAAAACAATGGAAAAGGAAAATGTGATTAGTATATTAATCAGAACAATGGATAGGAAAATGTGTTTATACCCGAGTATGAAGAGTATATCTTTCCCATCCATGACAGGACAACAAGTAAAGAATCAATTAGGTAAAGGGGCGAGGATTTCATGACATTACCCATACAACGACGTTAGGATAATTGATAAAGAAAATTTAGCATTGTGCTTCAAATACTCTTTTAGAAAAGCGGAGTACCATAGACATGCTTCGAGATAGCATTGACATGGTCTTCAAGCAAAGGTTAGACTTTGGATACACAAAGGATCCATCGGGAACAACTTGTAAAATAAGTCTTACGATTTCCTCAAGGAAGAATCGCTAAGCTTGTTAAAAAGGAAACTATAACGATAGGTCCTCCGGCCAGGTGTGCTAGGCATGACATCATCTTACTGGGTCATATAAATACCAATGTTATAACTCTTGGATATATGTTCCAACCATCATATCTGACCGAGCTTTAGGTCCGATTGGTGTCAGGATACCCCAGACTCAGGTTGCCTGAGAAGAAGAGGTGCTACACAAATCGGCGAGATGACATTATAAGATTCTCAGGAAATGAACTATAGAAGCAAGTTCCAAAACCAAAGTTCATCATTAACCAAGGAGAGGATGAGGAGGTGCCTGATGAACTCGGCGACAATGAATCAGGATTTCCAAAAGATGGATTTCCACCAGTATTTGAACAAGGAGATAACATTTGTCAGATCAAATGATATAATGAGGTATGCTCGAGGAAAACATACACAGTTAAACATTGATTGAAAGGTGCACCCGAAATATGGGCTTAGGTAGCATGATCAATGTTAGAATGGTGATTCGATGACCAATGGTATAAGAATGGAATATCAACCATTAACTTGAAAGCAATAGGGTTGCTAGAAGTTTTGAAGTCGCACATCATAGTTCAAATCTCGATTTTCCGGTTAGAAACAACACGGGGACCAAGGAATGAACGGATATGGCAAGAAGTATCACCTGTATCAAGATCTCTTAACAGGTGGTGAAACTCTCCAGACTTTCTTGACATAAATGATGGTAATACTTCCAAGGTAAAGAAGAACAAATGCTGGACATCAAGGATCTCAACGTATAACACAAAACATGACCAAGTTTGTGTTGAACGGAAGGCAATAAAGTGGTCGATGATAACAAGAATCTTCGAGGGGCAAGGATGGTATTACCCATTAAGAAATCGATATATATATCTTGGTAGAGCTTAGGATGTTGATGATTATCACGACACAATTGCCCAGAGGTCTCAAGAAGATGTAACCGATCGGCGATGACATCAAGTCAACGGAATGATGAAGCGAAAAGTTATTGAAACCATGGGTACGACACAAACTTGAAATCACGCTTGTTGTTCAAGGACAATTGATATGACGAGGAAGGTCGACGTAAGATTAGCTCACCGTCGAAATTTTTGCTCCAGGAAGGACCAGGTAGCACAGTTAAAATTTAGCACAATAATGATATAGCCGATCAGGCTAGGAATGACTTGAAGGATTATTAAACTCATAAGCAACAAATATTACTTAGAGTTATCGAACTAGAGTGCGGAATCGGTTCACTTATCGGTGTTCTTGAGTGACTAACAACTCATAACCCATGAAAAATTGGAATCAGTGAGAAATAATAGCTGATGAAGACTCATAAGATGCAACACAATTCTTAGATATTCTCGAGATACCATAGGGTAATACTCGATGGTAGATCAAGGTAGAGGTTGGACTGGTGTATTGACTTGCAAAAGACAAGTGCTTTAACTTGTCCGAGAAATGGGATCAAAGAGAATATATGGTCGGAACCACGATTGCATAGGATCAATTCACAGATACCAGATGATATTATATCAACGAAATCATTATTATTACAAGAAGCTTCTATGGTAGGATCTACATCGTGTCCATGGGCATGAACACAAGTTCAAGGTCGACTCCCACTTCTTCAATGTATAACCTTCCATTCACCTCTCACTTCGAAGAAGTTGTAGTGTTGAAATTTTATCTAGGAAAATACCAGAAGAGTATGACTCATGAAAACTTTCGAGTTCACACATATTAAGGAAGGCATAGGTTCAATCCGTCAGGGTATCGTGGAAACATATACCACAAGCTTCAATAGTAAATACCACCAGCTCGAAAACAGAGCATGGATGAGAAAACATAGGATACAATTTACCAAAGGCTTTATATATCCGTGGAAAGGCTTATCGAGGTTATTTTAATATGAAGGACACTGTCGGATAATAATCCAACAAGAGGTCTGGTGGTCTACAACGGAGCTGATGTGAGTATCAGTACTCTATCAAAGGAAGAAGGAATGCAAGTGCATCGGATTATAGAAACAACTGGCTAACTCAAAGCTCAAATGCAAAGGAATTATGACTTCCAAGACAAGGGATCAGAAGCAATGCTCTGATTAGGGATGGATAAGTTGAATAGCCTTAGGGGTACAATCGACGGCAATCCGATTGGTCGAGAACCAGCTCATGTTTAAAATGATGTCTGAGCCGGTAGGATAAATCCTGAGGATTACGAGCATCCGCAGCATATTGAATCGACGGACTCAAAATGATAGTGACAAAGGATGCCAATAAGATTACTAGATTTAAGGGATTGACCATAATGTAAGCAAGCCAAAATTTCAAGAGCAATAGGCTGTAGAGGATTTTCAGAAGATCGAATGGTATTTTCAAGATTGGTGACATACATGAATCCACTGGGGATGAGTGGATACTCGGTAGGTGCAAGAAATTATTCGTAGGTTTTTTTTCGATGGAATGTAATTGCAAAACCGATGGCACAAAGTATTCTTGGACAACAACGAGTATTTCGGGGTATCTTATAATAACAAGAGCAACTGGGGACTGATTGTAAGAAGGACAAGTGTACGTGGTTATCCATAACGATTTATCGGTGGACGGGAATAACAAAAGTGGTGGGCACAAAGTCTCGAGAGAATATCAGAGAGTATTTTCAGAATCTTCTGGTGAAGCAGGCCATCATCTGTGATAAGGGGCTCTTCGGGTGAAAGTGATCACGAGATCCTAATGTTAGATTTTAGAAAATTCGTTTAACCCGAGTAGAAGAGAGTTCAAAGTCCGAGAGTATAGACAAGGAGTAAAAGATCCTAATACCACCCAATGGCGACGTGGGCCCGTAAGCCACACAGCCATGTTAGTAAAAGTTTTTCAATGACTAGACTCGACTTCGGCCAAGGAGATGGAAAGGGGAATTCCTACAGGCAGTCGGCTCTGATACCAACTTGTGACACCCTCAATTTGACCGTACACTAATCATACACTCAAACGTGTACGATCAAGATCAGGGACTCACGGGAAGATATCACAACACAGCTCTACAAATAAAAATAAGTCATACTAGCATCATATTACAAGCCAGGGGCCTCGAGGGCTCGAATACAAGAGCTCGATCATAGATGAGTCAGCGGAAGCAATAATATCTGAGTACAGACATAAGTTAAACAAGTTGCCTTAAGAAGGCTAGCACAAACTGGGATACAGTCCGAAAGAGGCGCATGCCTCCTGCCTGGGATCCTCCTAAACTACTCATGGTCGTCGTCAGCGGACTACATGTAGTAGTAGGCACCTCCCAAGTAGTAGTAGTCGTCATCGACAGTGGCATCCGGCTCCTGGGCTCCATCGTCTGGTCGCAGCAATCGAGTATAGAAAAGGGGAGAAGAGGGACCAAAGCAACCGTGAGTACTCATCCAAAGTACTCGCAAGCAAGGAGATACACTACATATGTATGCATTGGTATCAAATGGAAAAGGGGGTAACATATGTGGACTGAACTGCAGAATGCTGGAATAAGAGGGGGATAGCTAATCCTGTCGAAGACTACGCTTCTGGTAACCTCCATCTTGCAGCAGAAGAAGAGAGTAGATGGTAAGTTCATCAAGTAGCATCGTGTAGCATAATCCTAACCGATGATCCTCCCCTCGTCGCCCTGTGAGAGAGCGACCACCGGTTGTATCTGGCACTTGGAAGGGTGTGTTTTATTAAGTATCCGGTTCTAGTTGTCATAAGGTCAAGGTACAACTCCAAGTTGTCCTGTTACCGAAGATCACGGCTATTCAAATAGATTAACTTCCCTGCATGGGTGCACCACATAACCCAACATGCTTGATCCCATTTGGCCGGACACATTTCCTGGGTCATGCCCGGCCTCGGAAGATCAACACGCCGCAGCCCTACCTAGACACAATAGAGAGGTCAGCACGCCGGTCTAAATCCTATGGCGCAGGGGTCTGGGCCCATCGCTCTTTGCACACCTGCATGTTGCGAACGCGACCGGAAGCAGACCTAGCCTAGCAGGCATTCCAGTCCAATCCGGTGCGCGCCGCTCAGTCGCTGACGTCACGAAGGTTTCGGCTGATACCACGACGTCGAGTGCCCATAATTGTCCCCGCGTAGATGGTTAGTGCATATAAGCCAGTGGCAAGACTCAGATCAAATACCAAGATCTCGTTAAGCGTGTTTAAGTATCCGCGAACGCCGACCAGGGCCAGGCCCACCTCTCTCCTAGGTGGTCTCAACCTGCCCTGTCGCTTCGCCACAAAGATCCACACAGAGGGCCGTCGGGAAAGTATGTCCTTCCAGCCCCCAATTCATGTATCAACCGCGGGTACTCCTCGAGCCAACCCGACTTTAGTAATCACATGTATCATGTATAAAGTATATAGTATATACCCATGATCACCTCCCGAGTGATCACGACCCGATAGTATAGTATGGCAAACAGACAAGAATGTAGGGCCACTGATGATAAACTAGCATCCTATACTAAGCATTAGGATTGCAGGTAAGGTATCAACACCTGAAGCAACAATGACAGGCTATGCATCAGAATAGGATTAACGGAAAGCAGTAACATGCTACACTACTCTAATGCAAGCAATAGAGAGAAGAGTAGGCGATATATGATGATCAAAGGGGGGGCTTGCCTGGTTGCTCTGGCAAGAGAGAGGGGTCGTCAACACCGTAGTCGTACTGGGTAGCAGCGGCGTCGGTCTCGGTGTCTAGCGAGAGAAGAGGGGGGAAGAAACAATAAATATTAAGCAAACAGATGCATAGCGATGCATGACATGACAAGTAGCGGTGCTAGGGGTGCCCTAACGCGGTAAGAGGTGGTACCGGTGAAGGGGGGAAACATCCGAGAAAATATCACCGGTGTTTCGCGTTTTCGGACAGATGAACCGGAGGGGGAAAGTTGCGTGTTTGCTATGCTAGGGATGCATGGCGGACGAACGGGCTGAGTATCCAAATTCGTCTCGTCGTTCTGAGCAACTTTCATGTACAAAGTTTTTTCATCCGAGCTACGGTTTATTTATATATTAATTTTCAAGTTTTAATAATTTTCTGAAATTATTATATCTAGTTTAATCCGAATTGACCAAGTCAATTTGACTAGTTAAAAGGGCAAATGTAGCCCACATGTCATAGACTATTACCTAAGCAAATAATTAAATCTAATTTATTTAATGGGGTCCTACATGTCATCTACTACTATACTAAATTAGCATTAAAATATTCCTAAACTAAACCTACTAGTAATCAAACAAGGCCGGCCATAGGCACAACCATTCCCATGGCTGGGCACGCACGAGTGTTGGCCAGGAACAACAGCCTGGAGCGGCGCACGCCTCTGCACGGGGCTGGTGCGGCTGGGGCACGCGCAAGGCATGGTGCGGGCAGCTGCGCGCAGCGCGCAGACTCGGAGCAGCAACGGCGGCGGCGGCTGGCAGAAGTAGCGGCAGCAGTAAGCAGCGCAGTAGTAGCAGAGCTGGAGCGACGCAGCAGCAACAGCAAGAGCAGCGGCTAGCAAACAATAGCTAGCAGGAGTAGTGGCAAGCGGCAACACAGCCAACGCAACAAGCAGCAAAGCAGCACAAGGAGCAGCAGGGGCGCGAACATGGCTGGGAGCTCGCAAGGCATGCATGAACACAGGAGCTCGGTCCATGGTGAACAACGACGTAAAAACGAATGGATCGAAGCCGAGGTCGCGGGGAATCAGAGTAGGAGCTCACCGCGCACTCGTAGGGCGGCTCAAGAGGCTCGGGGATGGTCGGGGATGCGTAGGTCTAAGCGAGATGCGGTGGCCGAGGTTGGGGAAGATGATGCAGGCGACGACAGTGGCGCTCGCCGGCTCAGGTCCTGCGGCGAGGGAGACGAAGAGGATCCCGTCGGAGCTGATGGACGCAGAGAGGCAGCGAGGGGCGTGTGGTGGCTACGCGACCGATGACGACAATGGCGGCCATGGCAGTCGAGGATGGAGCAGCGCGAGGGAGAGAGGTGGAAAATATACTGGGGATTGTCCAGCGCGTGTGGGCGTTGATCTTATCCGCGCTAGGGCTACAGGGCTCGTCGCGGTGGAGCACATCATGCGGTGCATCCGCTCTGGACGGGAGCTCCTAACCGGCGCCTTCAGCGCCGGTTGGACCTTCTGGCGCCCACGCTGCTCCTGTTATGGGCCCGGCCCAGGAACACGCAGCAGTCCAATGCAGTAGCCCGTAAAAATACCAAAAATATATGGCGCTGCTGTGGAATCGAACACGCGTCACTTACCGCCAGTAAATGGTTAGCCAACCACTCGAGCCACCCCGCAGTATTGAAACATTTCAGCGCGATAAAGCTTGAGAACAAAACGCTGCAGCCACGTAGATTTTTGGATTATTTAAAAACATTTAGAAAAACATGATTTCTTTTGAACAACAATGTGAAATATTTTTGAAAGTTCACAGATTTTATAAAGAATCATGAATAAAAAAAGTTCATGGATTAAAAAAAGTTCAACGATTTCGAAAAAAAGTTTTTCGGTTTTGAAAAAAAGTTCACGAACGTAAAAAAAGTTCATCAAATTTGAAAAAAAGTTCACCGACTTAAAGAAAAGTTCACCGAATTTTTTAAAAGTTCACCGACCTAAAAAATGTTCATCAAATATGAAAAAAAGTTCACCAAATTGAAAAAAATATTCATCAATTTTTTAAAAAAGAAGTTCACGGATTTTAGTAAAAGTTCATCCTATTATAAAAAAAGTGCATCAAATTTGAAAAAAGTTCATCCATTTAAAAAACTGTTCATCCGATTAGCAAAAGTTCATAGAATTTGAAAAATTGTTCATAATATTCGGTGAACTTTTTTGCATTGAATTAGAAAAAGGAAAAAATGAAAAAAAGAAAAAGAAAAATAAAAGGAAAAAAAGGGATAACAGAAGAAGAAGCAATACATTATCACAGCAGGTGGAGTGGTTGGCGTGGTTGGCATGTCTTGCACCGAAGCTCGAAGGCGCGGGTTCGAATCCAACATAGCACCATTTTTTGCAGACTTTTTACAAAAGGAAAAAAATGAGAAATGGGCGGGCCCATGGTGGAGCGGGGGGTATGCGCCCTGTACCGTTAAAGCTGTAGCGGGCGCTTAGAGCACCGTTTAGGATTTGCCCTCTGGACGGCCATGGCGTCTCGTGCATCCAGAGAGATGCGGGAGGAGGATGAAAGGCCGACTTGGGCAGGCCAGGCCGCACTGTGGCTTATCGGGCCTTAAGTGAATAGTATCTAGTCTATTTCCTTTCTCTTTTTTTTGTGACAAGTTTTCCCTCAGTTTTGTATTCTGATTTTGATCCAAATGAATTTCGTTGCATGCGAAACTTGTCTCCATAATTACTAGGCAATAATCTGCACTGCCACAAAATGTTTGGGAGTTTATTTTTAAAATAGTTTGGACTTTTCATAATTTAGATAAGCATTTAAATATTGTCTTGGCACTGTTTTAATTACTTTTAGGGCACTTAAACACTTTATAAAACGTTGGTTTAATTTTTATAAAAGCTTTGGGAAATTTTGCATATCATGAACACTTTTGTTTTGCTGTTTGAATAATTAATATTTGGACTTTATTTAAAAAAACAATTGAGGTCGAAGTATTCTTAATTGTTTTTCTTAGGGCATAATGGTGATGACCAGGCATAATTAGTGGAAGATTACTGTAGCAAGAATCTCGGGATGTTACATTTATATCATTTTTTGGGACCAACCTATTGACATAGTGCCCAGTGCCAGTTGTTGTGTTTTGCTTCTTTTTTCTTCGCAGAAAATCAATACCAAACGGAGTCCAAACGCAGTGAAACATTTTGCAGAATTTTTCTGGGCCAGAAGACACAGGATGGGCCAAAGAAGTACCAGAGGGGTGCCCCAAGGGGGGCACAACCCACCTGGGCGCGCATGGGGGCCCAGGCGCGCACTAGTGGGTTGTGCCCACCTTGGTGGCCTCCTGTACCGCCCCTTTGCTCTATAAATACCCCAATATTCCAAAAACCCTAGGGGAGTCGACAAAACAGAATTCCAGCCGCCGCAAGTTATAGAAACCACAGATCCAATCTAGAAACCATCACGAAGGGGTTCATCATCCTCATTAGTGCCTCTTCGATGATGTGTGAGTAGTTCACTTTAGACCTACGGGTCCTTAGTCAGTAGCTAGATGGCTTCTAATACGTCTCCAACGTATCTATATTTTTTATTGTTACATGCTGTTATATTATCATTCTTGGATGTTTTACAATCATTTTATATCATTTTTTGGGACTAACTAATTGACATTGTGCCAAGTGTCAGTTACTGTTTTCTGCTTGTTTTTTACATGGCAGAAAATCAATATCAAACGGAGTCCAAATGCAGCAAAACTTTGATTTTTGGACCAGAAGACACCAGATGGGCCAGAGAAGCACCTGGGGGTGCCCCGAGGGGGGGAACAACCCACCAGGGTGCGCCTGGGCCCCCAGGCACACCCAGGTGGGTTGTGCCCACCTTGGTGGCCTCCCGCACCCCTCTTCGCTCTATAAATACCTCCTTGCTCCAGAAACCCTAGAGGAGTTGATGAAATTTTATTCCAGCCACCGCAAGTTCCAGAACCACGAGATCCAATCTAGAGCCCTATTCTGGCACTCTGCCAGAGAGTAACATGATCACGGAGGGGTTCATCATCCTCATTGGTGCCTCTCTGATGATGCATGAGTAGTTCAACTCAGACCTACCAGTCCGTACGTAGTAGCTAGATGGTCGTTTCTCTCTTTGTATCTCAATACAATGGTCTCTTGGAGATCTATTTGATGTAATGACTCTTTGCGGTGTGTTTGTTGGGATCCGATGAATTGTGAGTTTATGATCAGATTTGCCTTGATTCAATATCCGATCTTGATTGTTGTAGCCTCGTATTTCTTCTCCGATATTTGGGTTTTGTTTGGCTAACTTGATCTATTTATCTAGCAATGTGAAGAGGTGCTTTGTAATGGGTTCGATCTTGCGGTGTCCTTTCCCAATGATAGAAGGGGCAGCAAGACACGCATGTATCGTTGCTATTAAGGATAAAAAGATGGGGTCTGTTCCTACATGAATAGATCTTGTCTACATCATGTCATCGTTCTTATTGCATTACTCCATTTTTCCATGAACTTAATACACTAGATGCATGCTGGATAGCGGTCGATGTGTGGAGTAATAGTAGTAGATGCAGGCAGGAGTCGGCCTACTAATCTTGGACGTGATGCCTATATACATGATCGTTGTCTTGGATATCATCATAATTATTTGCTTTTCTATCAATTGCCCAACAGTAATTTGTCTACCCACCATTGCTATTTTCTCGAGAGAAGCCACTAGTGAAATCTATGGCCCCGGGTCTATTTTCCATCATATACTTTCATATCCATATTGCCAATTACCTTTTCTTTTTATTTGCTTCTTTTCTTTTCAGATCTATATTATCAAAAACCCAAAAATACCTTGTTGTGTTTTATTTACTTTTATTTGCATCTATCAATCTACTATAATTTTATCCTATCCTTACGTCACTTTTTCGCACCGCTACCCGAAAGGGATTGACAACCCATTTAACGCATCGGGTTGCAAGTATTTGTTATTTGTGTGCAGGTACCGTTTACGTAGTGTTGCGTGGTTCTCCTACTGGTTCGATAACCTTGGTCTCATTACTGAGGGAAATACCTTACCGTTGTTGTGCTGCATCCTCCCTTATTCCTTGGGGAAACACCGACGCATCTCAAGCGACATCAGCTTCCTCTCTCTCTCTTGATTCTCAATACAATGGTCTCTTGGAGATCTATTTGATGTAACTCTTTTTGCGGTGTGTTTGTTGGGATCTGATGAACTTTGAGTTTATGATCAGATCTATGTTTTTATCCATGAAATTTATTTGAGTCTTTTGACCTCATATATGCATGATTACTTATAGACTCGTATTTCTTCTTCGAATCTTTAGTTTAGTTAGGCCGACTAGATCATTTTTCTTGCCATGGGAAGAGGTGCTTTGTGATGGGTTCGATCTTATGGTTTGCTCAATCCTAGTGACAGAAGGGGAAATGACATGTATGTATCTTTGCTATTAAGGATAAGAAGATGGGGTCTATTCCTATATGAGTAGATCTTGTCTACATCATGTCGTCGTTCTTATTGCATTACTCCGTTTCTCCATGAACTTAATACACTAGATGCATGCTGGATAGCGGTCGATGTGTGGAGTAATAGTAGTAGATGCAGGCAGGAGTCGGTCTACTAATCTTTGACGTGATGCCTATATAATGATCATTGCCTGGATATCGTCATGATTATTTGAAGTTCTATCAATTGCCCAACAGTAATTTGTTTACCCATCATATGCTATTTTTCTAGAGAGAAGCCACTAGTGAAATCTACGGCCCTCGGGTCTCTTCTTTATCATATTTGCCTTCGAGATCTATTTTTATTCACTTTTATTTTCAGATCTATTAATCCAAAAACCCAAAAATACCTTGCTGCAATTTATTATTATTTATTTTATCTCACGTTCCCGAGAGATCTATTTATCCAATCTACTACAATTTTATCTATCTTTTTACCCAAGAGGGATTGACAACCCCTCTTTTACGTCGGGTTGCAAGTATTTGTTCTTTGTGTGTAGGTACCATTCATGTAGTGTTGCGTGGTTCTCCTACTAGTTCGATAACCTTGGTCTCATCACTGAGGGAAATACCTACCATAGCTGTGTTGCATCATCCCTTCCTCTTTGGGGAAATATCGATGTAGTTCAAGCCGCATCAAGCAGCCCTAGGGTTTCCCCAGATGTGGCGGTACCACTGCCTGGGGGCAGCGGTACAATCGCTGGTATGGCACCTGGGAGCTGCAACCCCAGGGTATCCCCCTAGGGCGGTGGAAGCACCTGACGAACCGGACTGGTGGTACAACCGCCCTGACTAGCGATACAACCGCCGAAGGATCAAAACCACTGTTTAGAGAATTTGAGGGCCTCTCTCTCCTATAATAGAAGGATAGCAAGGGAGGAAAAGAATGTGTACATGTATTGATTCACCCACTACCTTCCGATGCGGATTCCCTCTTAATGGTGTGGATTTCCTACGACCAAAGAAATAAACACATTGGGAATAACGTCTTCGATCTTTTCTGTCCCGAGGGAATGCCTAATCGTCTTGTACCAAAAGAGAGGGTACCTAAAGAACTTGGCACATGATTATATCAAAAAGTGAGTTGTCATCATCACCAAAACACTAAGGCAGGAAATGTCCTAACAAATAGCCAGTTATGGGCTGGCCGAATTATGCCCTTTGGGCTACTAAGATTTGTTCATCCTAAAGGAGACCGATGATGTCAAATACATTAACAAAGAATAAACATACACTATGCACCAATGGATTGCTAATTTCTATGACATTTGACAACAAAACTACATCTGAATGGGGACTAAATCTAATCTGACTGAACATGAAGTACATAAAACTACATCTTCGCAAAACTATACTAGTAAATCAAAACTATACTACAACTAATGTAAGCACAAAATCAATTCATGGACGTCTAGGGATTCAATCGTAAGTATGATATTCACAACTAATATATGAAAGTATGTGGCAGCTAGCGGCGATATGCACGAGGGGAGGGGGAAGGAGAGTCATCGATCCTTCTGTTGATGTCACAGCAGAACTCTTAATGAAAGCACCAGTGTCGGTGTCAAAACCGAAGAATCTCGGATAGGGGGCCCCGAGCTGTGAATCTCGGATCGATGGTAACAGGAACAAAGGATACGATGTTTCCCAGGTTTGGGCCCGATTGATGGAGGTAAAAACATGCGTCTTGCTCTTGTTTATATTGATGGAGATGTACCGAGTACAGAGTTGATCTACCTCGAGATCATATGTTGTGTATGATTCTGATGATCTAGAATATGAGATGTCATAATGATCTATCAACTACCCTGGCCTCGGCTTATATAATATACCGGAGGCCTAGGATAACAAGAGTCCTAGTTGAATACGTCGGTGAAGAGGAGTCCTTGTCTTAATCACCAAGTCTTGTGGAATCTTCCTCGTATATCTCATGGGCTGCCCGAAGTGGCCCATTAGTGAACCGCCATGGGGGTCCTCAGCCCGATCCACATGGTCGGGAGATGACGTGGTGAGTACCCTCCTAGTCCAGGACACCGTCAGTGATGTTTACCTTAGGAGGCCTGCGTCCGGCTTTGTAGCCGACGTCTGGCACGTCATCGGGGAACTCGTTTTGAGACAGCTTGAAAAGTGCCATCCACATCATGTCGATGTTGGTGCGGAAGAAATTCCATGGAGTGGGTGTATCCTTGGGTGTATAGAGCCACATAAGATTGGCCCGGAGCTGGTGGGGCAGGATGTACCGGTGAAGCATCATGTCCACCACGTCCACAAGCTTGTACTTCTTCTCAAGAGCTCGAAGCTGCTCTTGGAGTGCCTCGACCTCATCCGGGTTGCCCCATTCGAGGCCCTGCTTCTTCCAGGACACTAGCTTCTTCGGCGGAGCGCGAGTGAAGACTGGAGCCCCGGCTTGACCCAGGGTGAGTGGCTCGGTGATGTAGAACCACTCACATTGCCAAATCTTGACGATCTCTATGCAGGTCCCCTCCAGCCAGATCGACTTTTCAAGTTTATTGATCATGGCGCCGCCACACTCCGTGAATTTGGCACCTCTTCTCTTCGGCTTGACGCAGAAGGTCTTTAGCCATAGTGCGAAGTGCGGCTCCACACCAAGGAAGGCATCACACACTATTATAAAAGTGGTGAGGTGGAGAATTAAATTCGGGGCTAGATTATGGAAATCTAGCCCATAGAAGAAGAGAATCCCCCGCACGAAGGGATGCATGGGGAACCCCAGACCTCGGACGAGGTGGGGGGAAAAGATGACCTACTCCCCTGGTTTGGGAGTGGAAATGCGCTGGCCAGGCTCTGTGGCCCGGCAGGCAGCATTAGCGGGGATGTACCCCGCCGTGCGAAGCTCGGTGATGATGGCATCAGTGACCATGGAGGCCACCCACCTCTCCTTCACATCCACATGGCCATTGATGAAGGCGTAGAAGCTTGGATGGAGCTCTGGGCTTGAGATTGGAAATGCGAAGGTTTGAGGGTATGGGCGCTGGAGCGATAGGAGAGCGTGGAGTTCAATTTACCTCCTCTTTTCCCTTTATAGGCCAGTAAAAGGCGAAGTGTCCCTCTTCAGCGCCGTAAAAACTACCATGTTTTGACTTACCATATTGTTATGGCCGCATGGGGAGAAAAAATTGATTGATGATATCCCCCAAAATGCGGCGCACGATCTCTGCTTTGATACGACATGCTAGTAAGAGGTTTGCCTCGAACCATGATTCGAGCAGGTAATGGCTGATGTATGCCGTGTCTGGTGGGTGATGCTTCAGTAAAAGGCTACCATTAACTGACCCTCGAGCTCACCTACGCTGCTGGTCTTTAGGACTAAGCAATCCATATATTTTGTATAAACATCAGCGTGCCTTGAGCGGCGCATGGTTGGGCTCACTTGAGCCTCAATGATGAGGATATGACTATCCGTTAAGAAGGCACATGGAGTGTCGTACCTGTCTGAAGATATGGAACTTGCCTGCCAAGTCGAGGACCACTAAGCCAAAGATCTCTAAGCAGAAGACGGCCAAGCCGAAGACATTACCCAACGGATGGACTACCTCGGGGGCTACTGACGGTGTCTTGGACTAGGGGGTCCTAGCCTAGCCAGCCTAATGTATGGGCCGGTTTACCATCCCATTGGAGAAGCAAGACTCTAGAGACCCTTGACATGTGGCAACCGAAGACTTGGAATGTACTTCAAGCATATTTAGATTCAGCATGTAAATCCTTAGATGGCAACCGACCATGTGTAACCCTAGATACCCCTGGTGCCTATATAAGCCAGGTGGTTCAGTCCTTACAGGTCATTCCATCCATCATACCATTAGGGTTTAGACCACAACTTACAATATCGAGGTAGATCAACTATGTACTTCAATACCTTCATAATATAAACAAGAGAAGGACATAGGGTTTTACCTCCATCGAGAGGGCCCGAACCTGGGTAAATCCCCTGTGTGTTCTTCTCCTGTTACCTATTAATCCGATCAAACAGATCGGGCCCCCTACCTGAGATCTGCCGGTTTTGACACCGACACCAAGCATGTGGTGGAATTCCTTCCAGGTCCAGCGAGACCTTGTGACTGAGCATGGAGTGCACTACTCGCGCCTGGCGATTCCATGTACGGAAGTGCAGACGATTCCCCCGATGCTCCAGCGACGGCCTTGCACCCATGTACGCCACCATGTCAAATTTCAACCTCTGCTCTAGGTCTTTAAGCGACCGAGAGCGACGCACAATGCATAGATCAGATGGGTCAACCTCCTCCTTAGCAGTGTCTTGCCGCGAGAAGCCTGACAGAGGGAGGCGCGGCCACACCGGCACAGCCCCCGACGCTGGTCGTGGCGGCGACGGAGGGGTAGGTAACCTCACTACCCTCCTAACGTGGCGGCGCTACAGCTCCCTACAGGCTAGTTTAGCTAGAGCCTGCCACCGCAAGTCATCCTCCGACAAGGGGCTTCGCAGGCGCTTGCACCCTTTGGAGCTGTGCCCCTCTAGACCAGACTAGAGGCACACTATGTCATTTGTGCAGTCACGCTTGAAGTGGCCATCCTTGAGGCACTGGAAGCACTTGCCTCCATCTCTGGCGAAACCTCCCGACGCGCCGGCTCTTGAGCCACGGGCTGCGAGTCAAGTCTTACCATCGCATGGTGCCACCTCCAGAGCTCTTTCCTGGAAGGCCTCGTCTGAATGAAGGGCACATCTGGCCGCGACTCGCCGTCTACCTCCGCAAACGCCGGCCAGTAAGAGCCCGACGCCCCCGAGCTCCCTAAAAGCCCGAGGCTTGAGACCACTGTCCGCTCTGAACTCCTCCAGAATTATGACGAGACTGGTTGCGGGGTAGAGCCCATGCTTCACCGCTTACACCATGCGAAGGAGAAGGGGGAGTGGCTGCCAGGCCCGGAGTGACCGACAGCGGGAGTGAGGATGGACGCCGGCGCTAGAGTGGCGCACGGCGGGTGTCGGTGTCAAAACCAGCGGATCTCGGTTAGGGGGTCCCGAACTGTGCGTCCAGGATTGATGGTAACAGGAGACAGGGGACACAATGTTTACCCAGGTTCGGGCCCTCTCTATGGAGGTAATACCGTACATCCTGCTTGATTGATATTGATGAATATGGGTGTTACAAGAGTTGATCTACCACGAGATCGTGATGGCTAAACCCTAAAAGCCTAGACTATATGACTATGGTAATGAATGTGTCCTTTCCGGACTATCCCCTCCGGTTTATATAGACACCGAGGGGATCTAGGGTTTACATAGAGTCGGTTACATAAGAAGGAATCTTCATAATCGGTCGCCAAGCTTGCCTCCCACGCCAAGGAGAGTCAAATCCGGACTCAGGTATAGTATCCGGCCTTCATGTCTTCATAGCCCATCAGTCCGGCCCACTAGATAATAGGTCGGACGCCCAAGGACCCCTTAGTCCAGGACTCCCTCAGTAGCCCCTGAACCAGTCCTCAATAGCGAGGTGTTAGGCACACAAATTGTCTTCGGCATTGCAACGCGGGTTCCTCCTTTAATTATCTCCAAGTTATGTATTCGGCCATCTGTTCCATGTTACCCCCCTCGGCTTTTGCGCGTTAAATAACTTCGCCTCCCACGCGTCAAGCGAAGGCGGAAGGTTAGGGTAATTTTGCAAATAACACCCCGCCTATGCAAGGGGGAGCGCCTATTAAAGAGATTGGATCCTAGATCCATTCGGCACCATATAGAGGAAATCCCTGGAAACTGCTTGGGAGAAACCATTCTAGCATGGCTACCGTCCCTAGCTCCTCCACCCGTTCCGGCCCAGAGAAAGGCCAGTGGGAGAGGTGTTCAGTGTCCCATAGTCAATTGACGGAGCTGCAGATGCAGGGATTTCTTCCCCCGCAGATCTAGATCCCGGTCAAGCGGGGCTAGATTCCTTCAACGGTGAGATTCATGCAGAGGACTTCCCCAATCCATCCGGGGAGAGTGAGTATGTTTCGTCCCCTACCTGCTGAGAGGCGTTGGATTTCCCATTCATCCGTTCCTCCGAGGGCTTCTAGAATATTATGGCCTTCAGTTGTACAACTTCACCCCTGCCTCCGTTCTACACATCGCGGGTTACGTCGCTTTATGTGAATTATTCCTGGGTATCGAGGCTCACTTCGAGCTATGGAGGAAGTTGTTCTGCCTTGTCCCGCGCAATCACGAGGGGTCCATATTTGAAGTGGGCGGAGCCGAAGTATGGCGCATTGCTGATACCGAATATATGTCCGGTACACCAAGGAAGGCATCCGAAGAATGGCCCTCACAATGGTTCTATATTGAGGACGTCGTGCTTCCCGACCCAGTTCGAAAGGATCTTCCTGAATTTGCAAGCGTTCCACTGAAGAAACACCACAGTTGGCGTCCTTGGAGTCTGGAAGAGGAGGACAGCGCAGATGTTCGCCAGCTTATGAGCAAGATAAAGATGCTTGCCCAGTCTGGACTTACAATAATCGAGGTAATGGCGATTTCCATAGTGCGTGGGGTTCAGCCGCTACAATACAAAGGACTGCTGAGGGAGTCCTGGATTAGGGGGTCTCGGGACAGCCGAACTATATCCTTTGGCCGGACTATTGGACTATGAAGATACAAGTTTGAAGACTTCGTCCCGTGTCCGGATGGGACTTTACTTGGCGTGGAAGGCACGCTAGGCAATACGGATATGTATATCTCCTCCTTTGTAACCGACCTTGTGTAACCCTAGCCTCCTCCGGTGTCTATATAAACCAGAGAGTTTTAGTCCGAAGGAAAACATACAATCATACCATAGGCTAGCTTCTAGGGTTTAGCCTCTTCGATTTCGTGGTAGATCAACTCTTGTAATACTCATATCATCAAGAACAATCAAGCAGGACGTAGGGTATTACCTCCATCAAGAGGGCCCGAACCTGGGTAAACATCGTGTCCCCTACCTCCTGTTACCATCCGCCTTAAACGCATAGTTCAGGACCCCCTACCCGAGATCTACCGGTTTTGACACCGACATTGGTGCTTTCATTGAGATTTCCACTGTGTCGTCACCGTAAGGCTTGATGGCTCCTTCAATCATCGCTAGCGATGTGGTCCAGGGTGAGGTTTTCCTCCCCGGACAGATCTTCATATTTGGCGGCTTCGCACTACGGGCCAATTTGCTTGGCCATCTGGAGCAGATCGAAAGCTACGCCCCTGGCCATCAGGTCAGATTTGGAAACTTGAACTACACGGCCGACATCCGCGGAGACTTGATCTTCGACGAATTCGCACCCATGCCGGACGCGCCGCACAGTTGCGACGAGCATGACGTAACTCTGTCGTCGGACAGTGTTCGGGAGATCGCATCCGCAACCACTCTGGCCGTTAACCCGGAGCAAATCGAGCCATTTGAGAGCGGAGGGATAGACCCCGCCATGAAGGCCGCACTCTGAGTGGCGATAGAGCTAGATACTGACTTCACCCCTTACAAGAGCCGTGTCGCCGAACCACTGGATTCATCTCCGGCCACGGACTCTGAGCCGCTCACATCCATGCCCGTCGAATCCGACTGGGCGCCGACCATGGAGTTCACCTCCGCGGATATCTTTCAGCGCTCACCTTTCGGAGATGTGCTAAATTCATTAAGGTCTCTCTCCTTGTCAGGAGAACCTTGGCCGAACTATGTCTGGCTAGAATGGGATGCGGACGACGAAGAAATTCGCTGCCCACCCACCACTCACTTAGTAGCCACTGTCGACGACTTAACCGACATGCTCGACTTCGACTCCGAAGACATCGACGGTATGGGCGACGATGCCGGAGACAAACAGGAACCACCGCCCATAGGGCGCCAGACCACCACTTCATCACATGACGTATACATGGTGGATACACCCAGAGAGGGCAACGATGAAGAGACAGCGGGGGATGCACCCTCCAAGCAACCCTAGCGCCGATGTCAGCGCGGCCGCCCTAAGTCCCGCCATAGCAAAAACAGCGATAACAGCGCTAGAGGGAATAATAGTCCACTTGACTCTGGAAGAAACGACAACTGCACCACCCCGGTGGCATAAAATGATCAAGATGCAAACTACAAACATAGGATGTGACGTCCGAACACGATGACACCAAGGATAAGCCTCATCAAACCCCGTCTGGGGAAGAAAGCAGTCCGGACGAAGATGCACGCATCATCCCGGAAACACACTTGGAGCAAGAGAACCTCCACAGAAAGCTTATTGCCACAGCGAGGAGCCTGAAGAAACAAAAGCAAAGGCTCAAGCTCGCACAAGATACGCTCAACAACAAGTGGAACAAAGTAACAAAGTATGGTGGAAGCTACCATAAAAATAGCTATCCAAAGCGCAAGCTATTACTGGAATTCGATGATGAGGCCTTAGAGCCCATACAACCGAAAAGTGATACTGCCAACCGGCCGGATCCACCACCCTGCGAACGCGATAGAGCGGCTAACAAAGTCGCGCATAAGTCAACACACGATCTACGTGAGAACTTGCATCAAAAATCCGGCGCGACCAGATCTATCTATGGATCTAGGAAGCGCGCTACGGTACACAACCAACACCGAATACTACAACCGTCCGAACACCATGGTGCATCCCAATACAGGGGCGCCGCACACCCCTTATGTTTCACTGATGAGGTGTTGGATCATGAATTCCCAGAGGGATTCAAACCGGTGAACATAGAGGCGTATGATGGAACCACAGACCCTGGAGTCTGGATAGAGGACTTCATCCTCCATATTCATATGGCTCGTGGAGACGATCTCCATGCCATTAAATACTTGCCCCTCAAGCTTAAAGGGCCAGCTCGGCACTGGCTGAAAAGCCTCCCCGAAAACTCAATTGGAAGTTGGTAGGAGCTCGAGGACGCTTTTCGGGCCAATTTTCAAGGGACTTATGTCCGACCTCCGGATGCAGACGATTTAAGTCATAAAATCCAACAGTCCAGAGAGTCCGCCCGAAAACTTTGGAATAGGTTCCTCACCAAGAAGAACCAAATTGTCGATTGTCCGGACGCCGAAACCTTAGCAGCTTTTAAACACAGCGTCCGAGACGAATGGCTCGCCAGACACCTCGGTCAAGAAAAACCGAGAACAATGGCAGCCCTAACAAGCCTCATGACCCGCTTTTGTGCGGGCGAGGACAGCTGGTTGGCCCGTAGCAGCACCAGCGGCCCAAGCACATCCGAAGTCAGGGATGGCAATGGTAAACCATGACGCAACAAAAAGAAGAGTCGAAATAAAGAAGGTAGCCCAGATAACACGGCAATAAACGCCGGATTCAGGGGCTCCCGACCAGGTCAGCGGAAAAAGCCTTTCAAAGGCAGCAAAGAAGGACAATCTGGCCTAAACAAAATTCTTGACAAACTCTGACAGATTCACGGCACCCCAGACAAACCTATAAATCATACCCACAGAGAATGTTGGGTCTTCAAGTAGGCCAGTAAGCTAAACGCCGAACACAAAGGGGAAGAGACACCAAGCGAAGACGAAGATGAACCTCGCCACCAAAATGCCGGAGGATAGAAAAAGTTCCCACCAGAGGTTAAAACAGTAAACGTGATCCATGTGACAAAGAGGAGAAGCAATCACGCATTCCGATGAACACGCACCATAGAGCCCATCACTCCTAGGTTCAACCCCTGGTTGGCCTGCCCGATCACTTTTGATCGTAGGGATCACGATACAAATATCCGGCGCGAAGGACTGACAGCCTTGGTGTTAGACCCAATAATAAATGGGTACCATTTCACAAGGGTCCTCATGGACGGCGGCAGTGATCTAAATCTGATATATAAGGACACAGTCCACAAAATGGGGATAGAGCCAAAACAAATAAACCACAGTAATACTAACTTCCAGGGAGTAATACCAGGCGAAGAGGCCCACTATACAGGCTCTCTACTACTAGAGGTGGTATTCAGTTCTCCCGATAATTTTTGAAGTGAAACGTTAACTTTTCACATCGCTCCATTCCGAAGTGATTATTAAGCACTACTCAGAAGGGCGGCTTTCGCTCGTTTTAACGCAATACCGCATTATGCTTTTCTCAAGCTCAAGATGCCTGGTCCACGTGGCATCATCACAGTTAGTGGAAATACTGAACGTTTTTTAACGTACGGAAGAGGACGCAACGGCTCTAACAGCCGCGAACTAGACAACCTCACCAACCAGAAAAAAATGGAAGGTCATCAAGACCACGGACACGGTTAGACGAATCCGGCATTCCATCATATTTACATGAGATTGGTTTTCGAACCCTCATAAAATGATACCAGGGGCTTCCGGCGTGTAATTAGGGCCAGCCCAGCTCAAAGTGGTTTCTCTTGAATTTTGATAGTTCATTGATAATAACCAACTCTTCTTCTTTCTTTTTTTAGCACGACAACTTTCACCGAAGCTCTTTCCTTTTGCAGATGACAATCGTGCTACACCTGTCCAGGACACGGCACAACGGAGACACAGGCGCAGACGTGCAGCAGGGACCCGCCCAAAGGTTTCTCTTTAGATCAAGACCCTGCGTAAACCTTTTTTACTGTCTCTTGTTGCTCACATCCTTCGGAAAATCCACACAACCGAGAAGGATGCCGGCGTTATTGGCATGTGGCCACGCCAGGATTTTGCACGTACCTGGACACATGGGGTTTCTTATTAAGGGCATTGTTTAGCCTGGTATATGTTATAAAGACCGAACACCTTAGGGAGTGTTCGGCGTCACGAGTTTGGCCCTATATGCATCAGCTCCGAATCATGTCTTTGGTCAAATATTGGGTTTGCCCGGCTCCCACGTTTTGGTACCTTACGTTCCGTTATATCGGCTAAGGTAGCACTGGGAGAACTACTACGATTGTGCCCTGGTTCATCCGGATGAGCACCTCAGTAGAGAAAGACGAAAACTGACTGTCATGATATAGCCAGAGACTGGTCAACCACTCGATGACTCATGGGAATCTTCAGGATTCCTCCGCATTAATGAAGGACCGTTTCCCGTTCATGTACGTACGTGCCACGTATTCGGACGAGCGCAGAAGTACCAGGGGCTATATAGTAGCCCCACTGTCAAACTCCTATGGCTAAGTGAAAGTGTTAAAGCAATATAGTCCGATTGCCTTGTTCGCTATGCTATCACCTCCTTAACGGACCAAGACGTTGGATCAAGTGTGGATATGCATCTTTTGCGAACACCCCCGCATTATATCCATGGGGGCGGAAGCCGACGACTACAAACTTTCAGGTTATACACATATATACATAAACATCCGCACAGGAGGCACCATAGTACTTTCGGGCAAAAGTATAAATACAACCTTGATAATTCAATAAAACATTGTTTTTACAATGGGAATACATGTCACTTGAACATAACATTCTTCGGGCACTGAGCCTCTATCGAACGAGCGCCTTCAATAACTTCTTCAAAGTAGTGCTTGGCAGACACTCGGCCTACGGCTGAACCCTGTGTCGCAACAGTGGTGGCCTCCATCTCCACCCAGTATGTCTTGACACGGGCAAAGGCCATCCGCGCACCCTATATGCACGCCGATCTCTTTACAACATCGATGTGTGGCACAGCACCAAGGAATTGTTGCACTAAGCTAAAGTAGCTATTCGGCCTTGGCCCTCCCTGCCACAGGTGATCCACAACGGACCTGATGGCAAGTCCGGACAACCTATGGAGCTCGGCCCACTCGGCCAATCGCTCATTCAACAGCAGCGGACGGACTGGAGCGTGGAACTGTGACCAGAACAGCTTTTCCACTTTGGGACCTTTCTAATCCTTGAAGTACTCGGCCGCATCAGCAACACTTGCAGCCAAATCCATGTACGCGTCCGCAGAACTCCATAGCCGGTCCAGAGGAGCATACTTCGGATCTCCGAACTTAGTCCGCAACAAGAAGGGCTTCCCAGACACGATATCTGCAGCTTGATTCAGCTCCTCCTTCGTCGCTCTAATTTTGGAGAGGGCTTCCTTGGCAGCCACCCGGGCCTTCTCCAGGCCCATCGCCTTCGCCCGGTTCTCTTCTTCAAGAAGCTGGTAACGGTCAGCGGCATCTTTTAACTCTACAGCCATCTTGGCTATTTTTTCCTTGCTCTCGCAATGCGCGGCCTGTTCGGCACTTAATTCTTCGACTGCCTTTAAAGCGGTCGCATTGCTACTCCTTGCTTGCTCCTTGGCTCGGGCAAGCTCCGCCCGAAGGGTCTCCATGGTGGCAGCTCCATGTGCAGTCACAACACATTTAAGATACTGGCATCATGCTACTCTTATTATGTGTTGATCACCAGAAAAATCACTCACCCTGTGCCTCGTCAAGCCGCTTGTTGACAAGCACGATGTCGGCGTCTGCCGCATCAAGTTGCCGCTTTAGCTCGGCAAAACCATGAGTCCGGCTAGCCACCGGAGCTTCAACCACCTGCACATAAAGGCGGTCTGGTTATTATCTGGGACTATGATCCTCTGTTTGCTGCGGTTTTCGACGACAACCAGAGTCTCAGGTGCTACTCTATGCATAGGGCATACCTAACATATGCGGTACTGTTAAAAACATACATGTTGGGTTTCGTAGTAATTTCAAAAATTTTCCTACGCACACGCAAGATCATGTGATGCATAGCAACGAAGGGGAGAGTGCTGTCTACGTACCCAACGCAGACCGACTGCGGAAGCGATGACATGGCGTAGAGGAAGTAGTCGTACGTCTTCACGATCCAACCGATCAAGCACCGAAACTACGGCACCTCCGAGTTCGAGCACACGTTCAGCTCGATGACGATCCCCGGACTCCAATCCAGCAAAGTGTCGGGGAAGAGTTCCGTCAGCACGACGGCGTGGTGACGATCTTGATGTACTACAGCAGCAGGGCTTCGCCTAAACTCCGCTACAGTATTATCGAGGTATATGGTGGCAGGGGGCACCGCACACGGCTAAGGAATAGATCACGTGGATCAACTTGTTTGTTCTAGGGTGCCTCTACCTCAGTATATAAAGGAGCCAAGGGGGGAGAGAGGCACCGGCCAGGGAGAGAGGCGCGGGAGGAGTCCTACTCCTTCCGGGAGTAGGACTCCCCTCCAATCCTATTCCAACTAGGATTCCCCGAGGGGGAAAGAGGGAGAGGGGTGGCCGGCCACCTCTCCTAGTCCTAATAGGACTAGGGGAAGGGGGGAGGCGCGCAGCCCTTGTGGGCAGCCCTTTCACCTTTCCACTAAGGCCCATGAAGGCCCATATGGCTCCCGGGGGGTTCCGGTAACCTCCCGGTAACCCGGTAAAATCCCGATTTCACCCGGAACACTTCCTATGTCCAAACATAGGCTTCCAATATATCAATCTTTACGTCTCGACCATTTCGAGACTCCTCGTCATGTCCGTGATCACATCCGGGACTCCGAACAACCTTCGGTACATCAAAATGCATAAACTCATAATGTAACTGTCATCGTAACCTTAAGCGTGCGGACCCTACGGGTTCGAGAACAATGTAGACATGACCGAGACACGTCTCCAGTCAATAACCAATAGCGGGACCTGGATGCCCATATTGGCTCCTACATATTCTACGAAGATCTTTATCGGTCAGACCGCATAACAACATACGTTGTTCCCTTTGTCATCGGTATGTTACTTGCCCGAGATTCGATCGTCGGTATCCAATACCTAGTTCAATCTCGTTACCGGCAAGTCTCTTTACTCGTTCCGTAATACATCATCTCACAACTAACATATTAGTTGTGATGCTTGCAAGGCTTATGTGATGTGTATTACCGAGAGGGCCCAGAGATACCTCTCCGACAATCGGAGTGACAAATCCTAATCTCGAAATACGCCAACCCAACATCTACCTTTGGAGACACCTGTAATGCTCCTTTATAATCACCCAGTTACGTTGTGACGTTTGGTAGCACCCAAAGTGTTCCTCCGGCAAACGGGAGTTGCATAATCTCATAGTCATAGGAACATGTATAAGTCATGAAGAAAGCAATAGCAACATACTAAACGATCGGGTGCTAAGCTAATGGAATGGGTCATGTCAATCAGATCATTCAACTAATGATGTGACCTCGTTAATCAAATAACAACTCATTGTTCATGGTCAGGAAACATAACCATCTTTGATTAACGAGCTAGTCAAGTAGAGGCATACTAGTGACACTTTGTTTGTCTATGTATTCACACATGTATTATGTTTCCGGTTTAATACAATTCTAGCATGAATAATAAACATTTATCATGATTATAAGGAAATAAATAATAACTTTATTATTGCCTCTAGGGCATATTTCCTTCAATACATTATTTCACGTACCTCAAAGCCTTTCAGCAGACTCATGAAGGCTTCATACAAACCACTTTCAGCGGATGAAATCCCTTCAATTATCATACCCATTAGCGTATGATGCGCTTCGGAGACGACCGCTTGCCCCAAAAGATCCTTCAGCGCGTTCAACTGCATACTGTACAGACCCTTGTTGTCGCTCTCCTTAGGAGCCGGATGCTGGGGATTCCGGGCAGCCAAAGGGTTATCCTCTGGCCCTAGTGGATCTAGAGATACCATTCGCGACGACACTTCAAGGTCGCCCGCTTCTTGAGACGGGGTGTCCGGGGGAGGCGTTTCGCTCTCCATCATCTCCGGAAGAAGATCCCCCGAAGATGAACTCTATCGAGAAGGGCTACGATCCGGACTACAATTTATAAGCATCGGTTATTGTCTTCAGAAGTAAGGTAGGATGTTTTCACTGTTAAGTACTTTTCGATTACTTACAGCTCGGTAGAGCGCTGATCCCCGCGCGGATATTGTGCCGCAAGAATACCCTCCGAGGCAGGACCCTCTGATGAAGATTTCTTCTCCCGTTTTGAAACCTTTCTTTCCGGATCTTCAGAGGTAGTCCTCTTCCTTCCCCGGGGAGGGAGAATGTCAGGTTCTTCCCTTTGATTGTCCTCCCTTACAGAGGTGCTCATTCCCCTGGCTGGAATAAGTAGCGAGTGAGGCCCGCTTTTGTCCTCTTTATTCCCCCCATCATCTTCCTTTGAGGACATTGGATAAGGCGCCGGCTCGAGCATCTTGTCCAACACTGGATTGTCCAAGACCTCAGGAAGGGGGGGCGAACACCTGATCATCATCGCCTTTGTTATCCAGTCCTGGTCAAAGAGCGGCTCTTTAGAATGATGCCATGATAAATGAAAGGACAGCAGGTTCGGCATGGGATTACTTACTTGGCAGCAGGGCGGTTGCATCTCATGCCCACGTCCTCGGTGGTGTCCGGACACTCTATTTGGGGTCCGAAGAATGATTTGTACATCTCTTCGTGCGTCATGCTGAGGAAATGCTGAATAACTCGCGGTCCTTCTGGGTTGAATTCCCACATGCGGAGGGGCCGGCATTTGCAAGGTTGGACTCGACGAACCAACATAACTTGCATTACCATAACCAGACTGAAGTCTCCCTCGAAGACATCTCGGATACGGCTCTGCAGTATTGGCACGTCCTTGGCTGGACCCCAGCTCAGCCCCCTGCTGATCCATGACATCAGTTGTGGTGGTGGGGGGGGGCGAGCGGAAGGCGGGGGCAGCTATCCACTTGGCACTTCAGGGAGCTGTGATGTAAAACCACTCCCGCTGCCACAATCCAGACACCTCTCGGAAGGAACCCGCTGGCCATGGAGCGTTAGCGATCTTCCTTATTAAAGCACCTCCGCACGCTGCGTGCTGCCCCTCGATCATCTTCGGCTTCACATCGAAGGTCTTGAGCCACAGGCCAAAGTGAGGGGTAATGCGGAGGAAGGCCTCACATACGACAATAAATGAAGAGATGTGAAGAAGGGAATCTGGGGCCAGATCATGAAAATCCAGCCCGTAATAGAACATAAGAGCCCTATCAAAGGGATCCAGAGCGAGGCCTAGCCCTCGGAGGAAGTGGGAGACGAACACAACGCTCTCGTTGGGTTCGGGAGTAGGGACGCCTTCCCTCGGGTGGGCAGCCTATGCGGAATTTTGGCGGTCAGATATCTGGCCTCCCTCAACTTCTTGATGTCCTCCTCTGTGACGGAGGAAGGCATCCACCGACCTTGAAGGTTGGATCAGGGCGTAGTTGAAGGTCTGAAGCACCTAACCTAAGCTTTGGGTGTTAGAACTCGAGGCGGGGGAAGGATTCGATTGAAAACGGGAGGGGAAAAAGAAAAAGCCTCGTCCCCTTTATAAACAGGGTGAATATCAGGCATCCTCCTTGTGGCCGTTTGGGACTTACCTAAGATCTAGGAGTCATACCAACAGGCACGGTTGGGTTACCCACGTTTGTATTGATGAGAATCCCGTGATAAGGGGGACACAATCTCTGCTTTGACAAGACGTGTCAAGAAAACCGCCTCGCGTTATGTGCAGAGCTGGTTGAGGGAAACAGTTTGAATAATGACCGGGTCATGGCGTGATGTCATGCTGTCAAAACGTGTCAGCAGATTAGATTTGTGGAAATATTATTCTCTCTAGAGTGGTATGTGGAACTTATTTTGCAGGGTCGGACACTGTCCTTGTATTCAAACTCTTTCGTGGTGTGTTCGGAGGAGGAACCCGCCTTGCAATGCCGAAGACAACGCTGCGCGCCAGACTCATCATCATTGAAGCCTGGTTCAGGGGCTATTGAGAGAGTCCTGGATTAGGGGGTCTCCGGACAGCCGGACTATATCCTTTGGCCGGACTGTTGTACTATGAAGAAACAAGTTTGAAGACTTCGTCCCGTGTCCGGATGGGACTTTACTTGGCGTGGAAGGAAAGCTAGACAATACGGATATGTATATCTCCTCCTTTGTAACCGACCTTGTGTAACCCTAGCCTCCTTCGGTGTCTATATAAACCGGAGGGTTTTAGTCTGAAGGACAACATACAATCATACCATAGGCTAGCTTCTAGGGTTTAACCTCTTCGATTTCATGGTAGATCAACTCTTGTAATACTCATATCATCAAGAACAATCAAGCAGGACATAGGGTATTACCTCCATCAAGAGGGCCCAAACCTGGGTAAACATCGTGTCCCCTGCCTCCTGTTACCATCTGCCTTAGACACACAGTTCGAGACCCCCCACCCGAGATCCGCCGGTTTTAACACCGACAACTGCCCATGTGGCACTATAATGGAGAGGATGACGCTTCCCATTATGGCCGGAAGGGTCCGGATACCCCCGCCGCTCTGGCCAAAATATTGGTCGAGCTTTTTAAAGGGGAAGAAGAGGAATTTCTTTGCATTAAGCACAGAGATTCTACTCATTCCCCTTCCGGATTACTTTCTATGTATAATCCTCCCAGTTGGGTAAGCTTCGATCCTTCGATTCTACTCATTCCCCTTCCGGATTACTTTTGATAAATTTCAAGTCTGTTTGTTATGGCAGCACTGGCGAAAGGTCACCGAAGGACTTCATAGTCCTGCCCCATAGCCGGAGACCCACAACCGGGAACTAGATCCTAGGTTTGAAGAGGATCCGGATATATTCGTGGTGCTTCCAGACAAGCTATGACGGCACAGAAGTGGCCATCACCGCAGACTACCCTGGCCTTCTTCCTGCTTCTCATGTAAATAATTAAGAAACACCCTCTCTGAAAGAGTGCTCTTATTCCGTCTCACCCATCTCACTGTATTGTGCTCCACAGAGGAGACGTTCGGCGATTCCGAAGAGATCGACTGCCGCGCCGGACAACCCTTCCAAGAGGAGAGCAAATGATGATACGGCCATGCCTTCATCGAAGAGGTATGAATTCGCCAACCTGCCCCTGAGCAGTCACGCCCAACCGTGACCTTCCTGTCGGGGGTTGGGTGTGACATATGCCAATGGATGGCTTATCATGGTGGGGGCGAGTAGAACGTTGCCGGTGCCAGGAAACAGGATGAGGCGTAGACACAAACGCTGGCGTACTTTACCCAGGTTCGGGGCTATCCTAGGAGATAACACCCCTAGTCCTGCTCTACGGGGTTTCCGCATGATCACTAACAAGGGTGCTCCTCGAGCTGTATGCTGAAGGTAGGAGAAGGCTGGGTCAGCTCTTCCACCCCCCTCCGTGATTTGGTCTCATTACTGCGCGGAGAAGGCCGGGGGGCAGTTGAGGTTCCCATGGAGTTACTGCGCGCAGTAACTTTGCGCGATAAACGTGGGGGCGTGGGGTAGTGGGCGCAGTAGATCCCACAACCGCCCCTCGGCATTGCAGCCCATGAGGCTATAAGTAGGGGGAGGAGGGGAAGCAACGGAGCACGCTCGTCCCTCCTCCTCATTGCTTCTTCTTCTTCTTCTCTCTCTCTCTGCACCTCAAGCTACGTCGAGCATTGCGGCGGTCCGCTCACAATGAGCTCTTCCTCCGCCGTCACGCCCCCTACGGTGCACTCCGGCACCTGGGACGGTTCGAAGGTCCACGACGATCACGTCGATTTCCTCCGCAAGACACGTCGGTTGCTCGGCGAGGACCTCGTGCGGGACCGCCTCGCGCGGAGGGGGGAAATTTCGCCGGCGCCGCAGGAGGGCGAGCGGGTCGTCTTCCGCTCGCACTGCCTACGCGGCCTGGGCCTGCCGGCAAGCAGCTTCTTCCACTCTTTCCTCGAGTTCTACGGACTCCAGCCGCACCACCTCACCCCCAACACGGTGGTGCTTACTATTCGCCTTCGTCACCTTGTGCGAAGGCTTCCTCGGTGTTCTCCCCACCATCGAGCGTTGGGGGGAGTTCTTCTACTCCAAGCTCGGCACCCAAGCCGCAGGCGTGCCGGCTCAGTGCGGCGCGTTCATCGCCGTGCGGAGGTCGGGGCTGACAACCCGTTTCCCTCCATCAAGTTGATCAAGTCGGTGAAGATGTGGCAGCGGTCGTACTTCTATGTGAAGAACGTCTTCGCGGAGGGTGATTGGGTCAATCTGCCAGCCTACGTAGCCGGCCCGCCGGCGGGGAGGCAGCCCAACTGGTCGCATTGGGCCAGGACGCTCACGCCCGCAGGAGCCGGCGTCGTTGCGCGACTCGAGTGCTGACGCAGTCGGAGGGCCTGACCGGGCTGGATTTGCTGGCCGCCTTCGTGGCACGCCGAGTGCTCCCGCTCCAAAGTTGCCCCCACATGATCTGCCAGATGAGCGGGCACCGAGACCCGAGTCGGATGTGCACCAAGGAGATGCCTCACGAGGAGGTAGCCTATATGGTGAATTATCTGGCGAGCTGCGACCTCAAAGAAGAGTGGCAGTTCGGCAAGGAGCCGTATTCACGTGCCGCCCCTCTGCCTCTGGTGAGTCGTTTTCCTTTTCTCTTTTTCTTCGACTCTCCTGATTTCTTCGCTGCCGAGTCCGTCTTGTCCGATCTGACCAGTCAGCTTTGGTCAGAACCCCCTCCTCCAGCCAGCAGCCGGCACCGTGGGGCCGAACCGCGAATTCCTCCCCGACCGGGCGGAGAGCGATGTCGACGATGCCGACTTGGGGGCGGCGGCCCTGGAGGACGATGCCGAGGGAGGAAGCGGCGCAGCGGGTGGCTCGAGACTTGGGGCCAATCTTGAGGACTGGCCTGACGATGATGAGGAGGTCGCGCCGCGCCACCATGCAGGAACCGGCCAGCCAGGCGCGAGCTCGTCCGCCGTGCAGGACGCTCAAGGCGGCGCCAAGAAGTGTAGGGTCGGGACGAGCCTGTTTGGCAGCTGGCTGAAGAAGCCCAAGGGCTCAGCCACGGCGACCAAGCGGGACGAAGTGGCCGCAAAGGCCAACCGCTTCCGCAAGGTGGTGAACATGCCGCAGCTGATTTCGGCGCAAGTGCTACCTCCCTTTGCACCTTCACATTTCTTCGTTGACTTTGTCTGAAATCCCTTTGCTTTATTTTCTCGACTTTACGGCCCCGCTCTCTCTTGAGAAATCGGTCGCCGGCTTCATCGTAAAGTCGGCGGAGACCTCTTCCACCACCCGGCGGATTAATCCGGCCGCCGACCTCCGGGAGGCGACAGAGCGGAACGCGTGGGAGGCACGCGAGGTTCGGGAAGCCACCCGCCTGAAGAAGGCGAAAGCCGACAAGGCGGAGGCCGCTGCCCTGAAGAAGCTGGCGGAAGCCGAGGCCGCCGACGCGGAGAAGAAACGCGCTGAAGAAGCCGCACACCGCCAGTCGGCGGTGTTTGTCGTCCCCCTGAACTCTGCGCCACCACCACCAGAGTTCACGGCGCAGACTAGGGAAGTCGGCGACGAGAACCCAGTCATGGAGAGGGACGCCGACGACACCTCCACGCCGGACGTCATTGTGCCACCACCACCGCCCTCCGGAAGCGCGCTAGGCGGGTAGCCGGTGGACCCGCTGGTGCCGCCAACTAAAGGCGTGGTGGCAATGGGCCTGGCTCTCGAGGTTAGCACGCCGACGCACCGCCGTCTCGCGAAGGTGGCCTCGGCGCCGTGCCCTCTGGAGACCGGTGCCACGAGCTCCACGATCCCGGACACCGAGGTGTCGAGCGCCGTGCCCACTGGGTGGGTGCGGGGAGGCGGGACGGGCCCGTTGAACCGAGCGCTCTTGGACGTCCAAGCCAAGCTCCGAGCCGAGGGCGACGCCATCAAGGAATGCACCAAGGCGTATCTGGCGTCGTGAACAGCCATCCGGGTATGCGTCCTTCCTTTTTGTTTTTGTTTCTTGTTTTTCTTTGTGGGGGCGCGCCAGCGCACCCACTGGGTGTAGTCCCCGAGTTTCGGGCCGGCTGCTGAGCAGGCGGCTCGGAACTCTAATCGGTGAGTTGCAAGTACCAACACTTTGTCTGAAATTTCGATGCAGGATTACCACAACCTTCGCGTGACCACCTTCAATGCCAATGTTGAGGAACTGGCCAAGCGAACCGCCGACTTGTCGGACAGTCGGGGTGAGTCCTTTTCCTTCTCTGTGGGGGCGCGCTGGCGCACTCGCGGGCTGTAGTCCCCGAGGTTCGGGCCGACTGCTGAGCAGTCGGGCCGGATCTCCCCAGCAGCCTTTCTTCCTTGTTGACGACTGACACTCCTCCTTCTTCTTCTTCAGAGGCCAACGCCGCCCTACAGCAGCAGCTGGGCGAGGCCAACACCGCACCGCGTGTCAAGGAGGAGTGCGGCCGACTGACGGAGGAGCGCGACCGGCTGGCTACGCAGATGGCGGAGCAGAGAGAGCTGCTCCACAAGACCCAGAGGAGGACAAGGAGACCGCCCTCCTTGCTGAATTCGCGTCCGAGCGCTCCTCCTGGACCGACACGGAGACGACACTGGTCTCCGGCTTCCACGCGATCGAAGATCTTGTCGACGGTGAGCTTCCCCTTATTTCCTTTTCTAAGCTGCCGACTGCTAGTTGAGTCGGCCTTTAACCTTTAACCTTGTTCTTCGTTCTTCCTTGGCAGACTTCTTCCCCGGCCATTCGGATGCCGCCAATCAAGCCATCGAGGCTGATCATGAAGCACGGAGGGCGGACGGCGCACAGATCGCCGCCAACGCCCCCCGAACTCTTGGCGAGTAGATCCTTAGCATCGAGGCCCGCCTTCGGCCGGCCCACCGGATGCTGCGCCGGCTTCAATGCGTCGGCGCCCAGGCGATTGCCTCCCTGTGGCCGGATATGCAGGCACCGCGCACCCCCAGTCGGACTGCCGACTGGCTGGAGGTAGCAGCCGGCCGTCTTGAGGCCTGGAAGGGTTTTTTGGCCCGGGCTGGAGCACGTCGAGCTTTAGAATTTGCCAAGGCGTGGTATCCTGGGCCGACTCTAGCCCAGCTAGCCACGTTCCAGCTGGAAGCTCATGCAGAGCTGACGGCGGTGGAAGATGATCTCGTCAAGCGCGCCGCATCGATCGCCGAGTACACTGACACCAGCGTCTTCGTCCTAGAGCGAACTGAGAACGGTGAGGAGGCACCGCCGGAGTGGTTCGGGTTGAACCCGGACAACGGCGAGGACTCGGCGGGGACTGGACGGAGGTGATCGACTCCAGTGGCGAAGAAGGCGAGGAGGAGGAAGGAGACGAGGAGGAGCGCCAGAGGTCGGGGCAGACGGCCAGCCCCAGCTCGACCGCGCCTCTAGCAACGAGCCGCGCCCAACCGAGCCAGTTGCTGCCAGAGGTGATCAAACAGAGACCAACCAGCCGGCCGCCCCGGCAACTGGCACCGCCGACCCCTCCGGTCCTTCGAGTCCGTCCGCAGCTTCCTAGGCTGCCACTTTATCTTTGCTTTTACCTGCTTAGTAGTCTCAATGAACTTGTTATTTTGCACATTTCCACCCACGGGGTGTATCTTGAACTTCTGTTTGAGGATTTGGCCAAGTTCCTCTTCTATTTAAATATTTATCCGTGTTCTATCTCTTCTTGCTTATTGCTCTTTGGCTTTTTCCTTTGCCGCCTTTCCTCAGTTGCCGTCTTTCCAGTCGGACAGCCGCTCTACGGACTGCTGCTAGATCAAGTACTTGGTTTCTTTGGGAAGGCAAGTTCTTAGCCATTTAGAGTTTTTAGCAAGTTAATTTAGAAAACGGCCTGCCGGCTGCTCGAGGGTCGGTTGTAAAAGGCTAGAAACCGGCTTAAACTATGTACATGCTTTGAGTCCTTAGCCATTTTTCATATGGGCACCCATTCTACCTTACTCCTGCTCACCAGACAGTCGCTCTGCGATCTGCGGCTTCTAACAGGAGATGGCTTACGTGCCACACACTACTTGTCCTGCTGCAAGAAGTCATTTCATAGTTCAAGACGGCAAGTCCCCGGGCCAACTAGTCGAACCTGGTGCCAGGCGGTATAACAAAGAATAACATACTCATAGGCGTAACTCTTATCATAGAGATAAAGGAGGGCAGTCCTCGAGCTCTTCTCGAGGGGCCCGAGGTCTTCGTACTTTAATACAAAAGGTAGCGTGGTACATACTGCATTGACTGTAAAATCTTCAGAGGAGGTTTGCATTCCATGGCTGCTCCGTCTCTTTGCCAGAGTCGTCCATCTTGCGTGCTCGGGGCTTCTGAGCATCGATCAGGTAGTAGGAGTCATTGCCCAACACTTTGCTGATGATGAAAGGGCCTTCCCAAGGTGCTGAGAGCTTGTGCTGGCCGGCTGTTCGCTGAATCAGCCGGAGCACAAGGTCTCCTTCTTCGAAAGATCGCGGCTTGACCTTCCGGTTGTAGTATCGACGTAGGATCTGCTGGTAGACGCTGGACCGGCTGAGTGCCAACAGCCGGCCCTCTTCCAGCAGATCGACGCCGTCTTGACGTGCTTCTTCTGCTTCCTCTTCGGTGTACATGGTGATTCGAGGGGAGTCGAACTCTATGTCCGTTGGGATGACGTCTTCAGCACCGTAGACGAGGAAGAAGGGTGTGAAGCCGGTTGACTTGTTTGGAGTCCTGCGCGGGCTCCAGAGGATGGCTGGCAACTCATCAAGCCAGCAGCCTGCCGAGCGTTCCAGGGGCTCGACCAGCCGAGACTTGATGCCGGAGAGGATTAGGCCGTTTGCTCGCTCTACCTGGCCGTTGGACTGTGGATGGGCAACGGATACTAAGTCCAGTCGGATGCCATGCGTCGCGCAGAAACGGGCCAAGGCACCTTTGGCAAAGTTTGTGCTATTGTCGGTGATGATGCTGTGCGGTATGCCGTACCGAGTTGTGATGTCGGAGATGAAGGTCACAACAGTCGGACCATTCAACTTCTTGATTGGTTTTGCTTCTATCCACTTGGTGAACTTGTCCACTGCGACAAGTAAGTGAGTCAAACCGCCTCATGCCGTCTTGAATGGTCCTACCATGTCCAGGCCCCAAACAGCAAAGGGCCAGGCACTGGGAATAGTCTTGAGTGCAGAAGCCGGCTGATGAGGCTTGGAGCGGAACTTCTGGCACCCCTTGCATTTTTGGACCAAGGACTTGGCGTCTTCAAGAGCAGTCGGCCAGAAGAAACCATGGCGGAAGGCTTTGGCGACGACTACTCTTGAAGCCGCGTGGTGGCCACACTCACCTTGATGGATGTCCTTGAGATTTGCTTGGCCTTGCTCTGGTTCCATGCAGCGCTGGTAGACACCAGTGACACTGTGCCTTACGAGCTCTCTGTTGACTATGGCGTATGCTGCCGCCCGGCATTGCACTTGCCGAGCCGAGATCTCATCAGTTGGCAGCTCTTTGTTCACCAGGAATTTGAGGATGGGCTGAGCCCATGAAGGTGCTGCAATTTCTACAACAGTCAAGACTACGACTTAGACGAGGGAGGCTGGGCCGGGAGGTGGCGGGTTGGAATCGGCAGCCCCTTGCTGTGTCGATGAAGTCCCTAGGCAGATTGGCGTAGTCCCCGGGCCGGGTTCTGAAGTCTCTGGGCCGACTGCCATAGTCCCCGGGCCGGGTGCGACTTCTACGATCCCCGCACCGTCTGCGGAACACTCGCGCCGTCTGCGGGGGCTCTTGAGTCGGATCTGACTACTTCAGGAGGAGCCGATACGAAGATAGAATCTGACTCTGGCGATGGCTTGACAGACGGGTTGAGGAGGCGCTGGAGGGCGACGCCAGACGATATCGCTTGACGGGTGGAGCCGATTCGCGCCAGGGCGTCTGCTTAGTCGTTGTCATTTCTTGGTACATGGAGAAACTCGCACCCCTCAAAATATCCACTGAGTTGCTGTAAGAGGAAGCGGTAGCTCGCCATGTTTGCTTCTTTGGCGTCCCAATCGCCTGACGACTGCTGGACCACCAAGTCGGAGTCACCATAGCACAGGATCCAGCAAATGCCAAGCTCTTTGGCTAGCCGGAGCCCGTGAATGAGTGCCTCGTATTTGGCGACGTTGTTGGAGGCAGCAAAATGGATTTGCAGCACATATTTGAGCTTGTCGCCTTTGGGAGAGGTGAGGACGATGCCGGCTCCCAAGCCGGTGCGCATCTTGGAGCCGTCGAAATGCATTCACCAATGGGTGGAGTCGGGCGCTGGCGGCAGATACTGGGTTTCGGCCCAGTCGACGAGGAAGTCGGCCAGCGCTTGTGATTTGATGGCGGTGCGAGGCTGGTAGTAGATGGTGTAGGGGGCCGAATCTATGGCCCATTTGGCCACTCGTCCCGAAGCATCCCGGCTGCCGATGATCTCGACTAGCGGAGCCGTGCAGACCACAGTGATTGGATGTTCTTGGAAGTAAGGCTTTAACTTCTTGGCTCCAAAGTGCACGCCGTAGCACATCTTCTGGTAGTGGGGGTAGTTTTGCTTGGAGGTCGACAGTACTTCAGTTAAATAATATACCGGTCTCTGGACTGGTAGCGCCTTGCCTTGCTCCTTGCACTCTACCATGATGACTGTGCTGACTACTCGGCTGGTGGCAGCGATGTAGAGGAGCATGGCTTCCTTAGGAGTCGGAGCCACCAGGATTGGTGGAGTAGTTAACATCTTCTTTATCTGGAAGAAAGCTTCGTCCGTCTTGTGGTTCCACTAGAAAAAAGTGGTCTTCTTCATCAGTTGGTACAGGGGGAGGGCCTTCTCGCCCAGACGACTGATGAATCGGCTGATGGATGCCAAACAGCCGGTGAACTTTTGTACGTCCAGCAGTTGGCTGGGTACCTCCATCCTCCCAATAGCCTTGATCTTCACAGGGTTGCACTCTATGCCGCGTTCGGAGACCAGGAAGCCAAGGAGCTGGCCGGCTGGTACTCCAAAGAAGCATTTCTCCAGATTGAGCTTGATCTGAAATCGGCGCAAGTTCTCAAAGGTCTCCTTGAGATCTTCCAACAGTGTTCCACGCTTGTCCGTCTTCACTACCACATCGTCCACGTAAACATGAGAATTTCTACCGAGTTGCTTGAGGAGGCACTTCTGCATGCATCGTTGGAAGGTGGCGCCGGCATTCCTCAAGCCGAACATCATGGTCAAGTAGCAGAAGGCTCCAAACTGCGTGATGAAGGCGGTCTTCAGCCTATCGTCCGGGTTCGACTTGATCTGGTGATACCCCGAATATGCATCCAAGAAACTCAACAGCTGGCATCCGGCTGTGGAGTCTATCACTTGGTCGATCCTTGTGTAACGCCCGAGACTGATGTGCCAGGTGTCCTCCAGTTTTTTGCTGTTTTTGCCTTGTCATTGCTTGTGTGTCATGCGTTGCATATCATGTCATCACGTGCATTTCATTAGCATACATGTGCGGTCCATGCATCTGAGCATTTTCCCCGTTGTCCGTTTTGCAATCTGGCGCTCCTATGTCACCCGGTGTCCCTTTCTACCTCTTTTCGTGTGCGTGTGTTAAACGTTTTCGGATTGGACCGAGACTTGTCATGCGGCCTTGGTTTACTACCGGTAGACCGCATGTCAAGTTTCGTTCCATTTGGACTTCGTTTGATACTCCAACGGTTAACCGAGGGACCGAAAAGGCCTCGTGAGTGTTGCAGCCCAACACCCTTCCAAAGTGGCCCAAAACCCACCTAAACCCCCTCCATCATCTCGGTCGTTCAATCACGATCGCGTGGCCGAAAGCCGCACCTCATTTGGACTCTCCTAGCTCCCTCTACCTATATATTTGTGTCTCCCTCTGAAATTCGCGGTCTAACCCTAGTCTACCTCCTCCACCGCGCATATGGACACGTCCTCGCCGCACCGGACATGTCCACTGCGCCCGGCCAATCAGCGACCGCCACGTCTGCTCGTGCCGCCGCCCCGGGCCACTCACAGCGCGCCACATCAGCCCGCGTGCCGCCCCACTTCGCCGCGGACCGCGGAGCCCATCGCGGGCCCGCGCGCCGCCGCCGCTCCCCTGCTGCGGCCTGGATCCCGCGCCGCCCGGCTCTCCTCTCCGCCACCACCGCGCCGCCACATGCCTCCGTCGCCGGCCATCATCTCCGGTGACCCCTCGCCGGAGTCGCCTCCCTCGCCGCCTTTTGTTTCACGCGCCACCTGTTGCTCCACCGCGCAAGCCCCGCTCCGCCGCCTCTCCGCCACGGGCTCCCGCCGCCTCCACCCATCTCCGGCGCCGCTGCCTCGCCGCCTGCACCGTTCCTCGCCGACCCTCCTGTCTCGTCGCCGGCGCCCGCGCCAAGATCCGCCGCCACACTTGGGTGCTCGCCGGCGACCCTGTTCCGTCGCTCCACCGCTGGATCCTAGAGAGCCGCCGCCCCGATCTGCTCATCCTACGCCGCCCCGTCATCTCCTCGTCACCGCCGCCGCGTTCGTCCCCTGGATCAGGAGGACGACGCCTCCAGCGCCGCCCATGTGGGCCGGCCCAATCGTCCTCGCCGCGGCCCAGCTCCGTCTCCGCCGGCCCACTTCCTTCTGCCTGGTGTATTTTTTCGCGAGGTTATATTTCTCTAAGTCCCCAGTTTCCTGTTTCATATGCCTCTATTCATTAGTGCATAACTCATCATCCGTGGCTCCGATTCGTGCGTGTAGCATATCAAAATGTTCGTCTCGACGATTACATAATTTCATCTCATTGCATCATTTCATTTGAGCTCATCTTGATGCCTGAAATGTTGTTAGAAGAGGGCTATGTGATGGATTTGTCAGATCTATTTCAGCAAATGGCATTTTGTCATTTTTGCCATGATTAATGTGTGCATGCTATGACCCTGAGCTCTACATGTGTTTTGTTATATGCCATGCCATCTTTACAGAGGTGCTTGCCATGTATTTTTGTGATATTTTTGGTGACTAGCACAAGCTGGCAAAGTAGAGTAATCGGTAATGTTGTTTTCAGGGACTTAGAATTTCACTAAGTCCTTTTCCTGATTTTGTTGTTATGCCATATGTTCATGTTGTTTCCTAGTGATCCGTGCCTCTTTTGAGGATGTTCAGTAAGGATGTTTTGTTAACATTGTGGTGATTTACCCATACATGTCTTTGTTTGCATTTATGGAGCACCCTAGCTTGAGTCAATAGAGCTCTACTTTTTCTATAAAGTGTTCCTGGCAGATCGTTGACATGATTAGCGATTTTGCCGAGGATGTTGCTATTGATCCGTGCATGCTATATTGTTGTTCTTGCCACGTCTAGATTCTATGACATGTCTTCTTGATGGGTGTATGCTTAGTTTTTCATGCCATGCTTTGTAGTGAGTGCATCGAGCTCGTAAACATGCCTACTCGTTAACTGATTTTCATGCTCCAGTTTTTCACTAAGTCTGAGATCTGTTTATGTTTTTGCTATGTTCACATGCTTGCAATTGTATTTTCTGATCCCTTTTGGCTCAAGGTCACTAAGGTACTTTTGTTAAGTGCTTTGAGTAGCTTCATTCCATGCCTTGCTTGGCCATGTTAAGTTCCTGTAGCATGTAGTTTTCATGCTCTAAAGTGTGCTTCCTGATGATAAATTCCAGACTTGTGTTAATTTCACTAAGTCTGAAACCTGTTATCATTTGCACTTTTGCCATGCTTGTTTGAGCTTGCTATTGAGTGAATTAGCTGTATCTCAGTGTTCATCTTTTGTTAAGCTTCATGAGTGGATCCCTGCCATGTATCTTGTTGTCATGTTTGAGTGTTGTAGCTTATTTATCTTGATGCATTTAGATGGCTACTTGCTGTTTATCGCAGACCGGTGCCATATTTGTTTTGCTTGCCATTTCCAAACCGTGCATCCGATTCCGGTGATCTTTATATCGATTTCAACCGAAATCATCTCACCTTTCCAGTGGCACTCTTGTATTTCCAAGTTGAGGCCAGGTTCAATCATCCCTTTCCAAATCATGCATATGCATCACATACCGCATCCCGCATATCATACCATGTTCGTGTGTACTTTGTTTACTATGTTGTGTGCTTCTTTCCGGTGTTGCTTCTTCGTGTTGGTTCCGATAACGTCGCGTTTGTGAGGATCCGTTCATCTACGCCCGTTGGTCTTCTTCATGGACTCGTATTTCTTCCTTGCGGGATTTCAGGCAAGATGACCATGCCCTCGAAATCACTTCTATCTTTGCTTGCTAGTTGCTCGCTCTTTTGCTATGCCTATGCTGCGATACCTACCACTTGCTTATCATGCCTCCCATATTGTTGAACCAAGCCTCTAACCCACCTTGTCCTAGCAAACCATTGTTTGGCTATGTTACCGCTTTGCTCAGCCCCTCTTATAGTGTTGTTAGTTGCAGGTGAAGATTGGAGCTTGTTCCATGTTGGAACAGGGATATTTTGTTGGGATTTCACAATATCTCTTATCTAATTAATGCATATATATACTTGGTAAAGGGTGGAAGGCTCGGCCTTGTGCCTGGTGTTTTGTTCCACTCTTGCCGCCCTAGTTTCCGTCATATCGGTGTTATGTTCCTGGATTTTGCGTTCCTTACGCGGTTGGGTTATAATGGGAACCCCTTGACAGTTCGCTTTGAATAAAACTCCTCCAGCAAGGCCCAACCTTGGTTTTACCATTCGCCACCTAGCCTTTTTCTTTCCCTTGGGTCGACCAGCCCAAGGGTCATTTTATTTTAACCCCCCCGGGCCAGTGCTTCTCTAAGTCTTGGTCCAACCCAGAGCACCGTGCGGGGCCGTCCCTTTTCAACTTGGGTTACGTTGGCTCCCGTACGCTTAGTTTATCCGGTGTGCCCTGAGAACGAGATATGTGCAGCTCCTATCGGGATTTGTCGGCACAACGGGTGGTCTTGCTGGACTTGTTTTACCATTGTCGAGGATGTCTTGTAACCTGGATGCCGAGCCTGATCGGATTGTCTTGGGAGAAGGAATATCCTTTGTTGACCGTGAGAGCTTGTGATGGGCTAAGTTGGGACACCCCTCCAGGGTTTTGAACTTTCGAAAGTCGTGCCCGCGGTTATGGGCAGATGGGAATTTGTTAATGTCCATTTGTAGAAAACTTGAAGTTGATCTTAATTAGAATGCACCAACCGCGTGTGTAACCGTGATGGTCTCTTCTCGGCGGAGTCCGGGAAGTGAACACGGTGTTGGAGTAATGCTTGACGTAGGTTTTTCTAGGATCACTTCTTGATCATAGTTGTTCGACCGTGCTTTTGCTTTCTCTTCTCGCTCTCATTTGCGTATGTTAGTCACCAAATATGCTAGTCGCTTGATGCAGCTCCACCTCATACCTTTTACCCTTCCTATAAGCTTAAATAGTCTTGATCGCGAGGGTTTGAGATTGCTGAGTCCCCGTGACTCACAGATACTTCCAAAACCAGTTTGCAGGTGCCGATGATACCGAGCAGGTGATGCAACCAAGCTCAAGGAGGAGCTCAATGAAGATCTTTTCCTTTGTGTTGTTTCGTTCTTGTTGATCAGTAGTGGAGCCTAGCCGGGACCATCGGGGATCTGTGTAGCATTTGGGGTAGTCTTCTTTTATTTTGGTTCTGTAGTCGGACCTTGAGTTATCTGGATGATATGCTTTATTCATGTAATTGTGTGAAGTGGCGATTGTAAGCCAACTATGTATCTTTTCCCTTATGTATTACATGGGTTGTGTGAAGATTACCTCACTTGCGACATTGCTTTCAATGCGGTTATGCCTCTAAGTCGTGCTTCGACACGTGGGAGATATAGCCGCATCGAGGGCGTTACAAGTTGGTATCAGAGCCTTCCCCGACCTTAGGAGCCCCCTGCTTGATCGAATCATTGGCGTTGTTGAGTCTAGAAAAATGTTTTGAGTCTTTTAGGATTATATATATCGGAGAGTAGGAATTGTTTTTACTCCCCAGTCCCTTCGTCGCTCTGGTGAGGCATCCTGACGTAGAGTTTTGACTCTTCTCTTCTCAAATTTCACTAAATTTTTTTTAGGATCACGCGTATCTTGGAATCGTTTCCGATGGTTTTGTGACGAGAACATTGTTCTTGGTGCCTCCTGACATTTAGGGGTTGTGGCAGTGTCCCGGGGAGTTGAGCTCCGAGGTGTTGTCGTCACAATGTTATCGTTATAGTTCTGGAATACCTGAGTTTAGTTTCGCCGACTTCAGAAATCTCTTTTATGCAGTTGTTGGTGAGATAACCTCGACGCCACCTAGTACTGGGGCGGGAGTTCGGGAGTATTGCCATAACTTGTATAACGGATGCTTTTTCGAAGGTTGAGGTAAATGATTTCCTAAGGCTTCTTGGTTATCTGTTGAAGGATGGATATGGCAGGATGTAGGATTTGCTAGTTTTGGGTGAGATATTATGCTTCCCCTGTATCCCCAACACCTGATTGCATAACCAGAAAGTTTCGGGAGTTTATAAGTGGGAATTCAAGTAGCTCTTAGGATATCTTTCCGACAGATGATGATATGAATTGGGGTTCGACTGAAGGAAATATGCCCTAGAGGCAATAATAAAGTTATCATTTATTTCCTTATATCATGATAAATGTTTATTATTCATGCTAGAATTGTATTAACCGGAAACATAATACATGTGTGAATACATAGACAAACAGAGTGTCACAGTATGCCTCTACTTGACTAGCTCGTTAATCAAAGATGGTTATGTTTCCTAACCATGACAAAGTTGTTATTTGATTAACGATCACATCATTAGTGAATGATGTGATTGACTTGACCCATTCCGTTAGCTTAGCACCGATCGTTTAGTATGTTGCTATTGCTTTCTTCATGACTTATACATGTTCCTATGACTATGAGATTATGCAACTCCCGTTTGCCGGAGGAACACTTTGTGTGCTACCAAACGTCACAACGTAACTGGGTGATTATAAAGGAGCTCTACAGGTGTCTCCAAAGGTAGATTGTTGGGTTGGCGTATTTCGAGATTAGGATTTGTCACTCCGATTGTCGGAGAGGTATCTCTGGGCCCTCTCGGTAATGCACATCACATAAGCCTTGCAAGCATTACAACTAAATGAGTTAGTTGCGAGATGATGTATTACGGAACGAGTAAAGAGACTTGCCGGTAACGAGATTGAACTAGGTATTGATATACCGACGATCGAATCTCGGGCAAGTAACATACCGATGACAAAGGGAACAACGTATGTTGTTATGCGGTCTTGACCGATAAAGATCTTCGTAGAATATGTAGGAGCCAATATGGGCATCCAGGTCCCGCTATTGGTTATTGACCGGAGACATGTCTCGGTCATGTCTACATTGTTCTCGAACCCGTAGGGTCCGCACGCTTAAGGTTACGATGACAGTTACATTATGAGTTTATGCATTTTGATGTACCGAAGGTTGTTCGGAGTCCCGGATGTGATCACGGACATGACGAGGAGTCTTGAAATGGTCGAGACGTAAAGATTGATATATTGGAAGCCTATGTTTGGACATCGGAAGTGTTCCGGGTGAAATCGGGATTTTACCGGGTTACCGGGAGGTTACCGGAACCCCCCGGGAGCCATATGGGCCTTCATGGGCCTTAGTGGAAAGGTGAAAGGGCTGCCCACAAGGGCTGCGCGCCTCCCCCCTTCCCCTAGTCCTATTAGGACTAGGAGAGGTGGCCGGCCACCCCTCTCCCTCTTTCCCCCTCGGGGAATCCTAGTTGGAATAGGATTGGAGGGGAGTCCTACTCCCGGAAGGAGTAGGACTCCTCCTGCGCCTCTCTCCCTGGCCGGCGCCTCTCTCCCCCCTTGGCTCCTTTATATACTGAGGTAGAGGCACCCTAGAACAAACAAGTTGATCCACGTGATCTATTCCTTAGCCGTGTGCGGTGCCCCCTGCCACCATATACCTCGATAATACTGTAGCGGAGTTTAGGCGAAGCCCTGCTGCTGTAGTACATCAAGATCGTCCCCATACCGTCGTGCTGATGGAACTCTTCCCCGACACTTTGCTGGATCGGAGTCCGGGGATCGTCATCGAGCTGAACGTGTGCTCGAACTCGGAGGTGCCATAGTTTCGGTGCTTGATCGGTTGGATCGTGAAGACGTACGACTACTTCCTCTACGTCGTGTCATCGCTTCCGCAGTCGGTCTGCGTTGGGTACGTAGACAACACTCTCCCCTTCGTTGCTATGCATCACATGATCTTGCGTGTGCGTAGGAAATTTTTTGAAATTACTACGAAACCCAACAGTGGCATCCGAGCCTAGGTTATTTATGTTGATGTTATATGCACGAGTAGAACACAAGTGAGTTGTGGACGATACAAGTCATACTGCCTACCAGCATGTCATACTTTGGTTCAGCGGTATTGTTGGACGAGACGACCCGGACCAACCTTATGCGTACGCTTACGCGAGACCGGTTCCCTCGACGTGCTTTGCACATAGATGGCTTGCGGGAGACTGTCTCTCCAACTTTAGTTGAACCAAGTATGGCTACGCCCGGTCCTTGCGAAGGTTAAAACGGAGTCTATTTGACAAACTATCGTTGTGGTTTTGATGCGTAGGTGAGATTGGTTCTTACTTAAGCCCGTAGCAGCCACGTAAAACTTGCAACAACAAAGTAGAGGACGTCTAACTTGTTTTTGCAGGGCATGTTGTGATGTGATATGGTCAAGGCATGATGCTGAATTTTATTGTATGACATGATCATGTTTTGTAACCGAGTTATCGGCAACTGGCAGGAGCCATATGGTTGTCACTTTATTGTATGCAATGCAATCGCGATGTAATGCTTTACTTTATTACTAAACGGTAGTGATAGTCGTGGAAGCATAAGATTGGCGAGACGACAACGATGCTACGGTGGAGATCAAGGTGTCGCGCCGGTGACGATGGTGATCATGATGGTGCTTCGGAGATGGAGATCACAAGCACAAGATGATGATGGCCATATCATATCACTTATATTGATTGCATGTGATGTTTATCTTTTTATGCATCTTATCTTGCTTTGATTGACGGTAGCATTATAAGATGATCTCTCACTAAATTATCAAGAAGTGTTCTCCCTGAGTATGCACCGTTGCCAAAGTTCGTCGTGCCCAGACACCACGTGATGATCGGGTGTGATAAGCTCTACGTCCATCTACAACGGGTGCAAGCCAGTTTTGCACACGCAGAATACTCAGGTTAAACTTGACGAGCCTAGCATATGCAGATATGGCCTCGGAACACGGAGACCGAAAGGTCAAGCGTGAATCATATAGTAGATATGATCAACATAAACGATGTTCACCATTGAAAACTACTCCATCTCACGTGATGATCGGTTATGGTTTAGTTGATTTGGATCACGTAATCACTTAGAAGATTAGAGGGATGTCTATCTAAGTGGGAGTTCTTAAGTAATATGATTAATTGAACTTAAATTTATCATGAACTTAGTACCTGATAGTATCTTGCTTGTTTATGTTGATTGTAGATAGATGGCTCGTGTTGTTGTTCCGTTGAATTTTAATGCGTTCCTTGAGAAAGCAAAGTTGAAAGATGATGGTAGCAATTACACGGACTGGGTCCGTAACTTGAGGATTATCCTCATTGCTGCACAGACGAATTACGTCCTGGAAGCACCGCTGGGTGCCAGGCCTGCTGCTGGAGCAACACCAGATGTTATGAACGTCTGGCAGAGCAAAGCTGATGACTACTCGATAGTTCAGTGTGCCATGCTTTACGGCTTAGAATCGGGACTTCAACGACGTTTTGAATGTCATGGAGCATATGAGATGTTCCAGGAGTTGAAGTTAATATTTCAAGCAAAGGCCCGAGTTGAGAGATATGAGGTCTCCAACAAGTTCTATATCTGCAAAATGGAGGAGAACAGTTCTGTCAGTGAACACATACTCAAAATGTCTGGGTACCACAACCACTTGATTCAGCTGGGAGTTAATCTTCCTGATGATTGCGTCATTGGCAGAGTTCTTCAATCACTGCCACCAAGCTATAAAGGCTTCATGATGAACTATAATATGGAAGGGATGGAAAAGACAATTCCCGAGCTCTTCGCAATGCTGAAAGCTGCGGAGGTGGAAATCAAAAAGGAGCATCAAGTGTTGATGGTTAACAAAACCACTAGTTTCAAGAAAAAGGGCAAAGGGAAGAAGAAGGGGAACTTCAAGAAGAACGGCAAACAAGTTGCTGCTCAGGAGAAGAAACCCAAGTCTGGACCTAAGCCTGAAACTGAGTGCTTCTACTGCAAGCAGACTGGTCACTGGAAGCGGAACTGCCCCAAGTATTTGGCGGATAAGAAGGATGGCAAGGTGAACAAAGGTATATGTGATATACATGTTATTGATGTGTACCTTACTAGAGCTCGCAGTAGCACCTGGGTATTTATTACTGGTTCTGTTGCTAATATTTGCAACTCGAAACAGGGACTACAGAATAAGCGGGCACTGGCAAAGGACGAGGTGACGATGCGCGTGGGAAACGGTTCCAAAGTCGATGTGATCGCGGTCGGCACGCTACCTCTACATCTACCTTCGGGATTAATATTAGACCTAAATAATTGTTATTTGGTGCCAGCGTTGAGCATGAACATTATATCTGGATCTTGTTTAATGCGAGACGGTTATTCATTTAAATCAGAGAATAATGGTTGTTCTATTTATATGAGTAATATCTTTTATGGTCATGCACCCTTGAAGAGTGGTCTATTCTTATTGAATCTCGATAGTAGTAATACACATATTCATAATGTTGAAGCCAAAAGATGTAGAGTTGATAATGAAAGTGCAACTTATTTGTGGCACTGTCGTTTAGGTCATATCGGTATAAAGCGCATGAAGAAACTCCATACTGATGGACTTTTGGAACCACTTGATTATGAATCACTTGGTACTTGCGAACCGTGTCTCATGGGCAAGATGACTAAAACACCGTTCTCCGGTACTATGGAGAGAGCAACAGATTTGTTGGAAATCATACATACCGATGTATGTGGTCCGATGAATATTGAGGCTCGTGGCGGATATCGTTATTTTCTCACCTTCACAGATGATTTAAGCAGATATGGGTATATCTACTTAATGAAACATAAGTCTGAAACATTTGAAAAGTTCAAAGAATTTCAGAGTGAAGTTGAAAATCATCGTAACAAGAAAATAAAGTTTCTATGATCTGATCGTGGAGGAGAATATTTGAGTTACGAGTTTGGTGTACATTTGAAAAACTGTGGAATAGTTTCGCAACTCACGCCACCCGGAACACCACAGTGTAATGGTGTGTCCGAACGTCGTAATCGTACTTTACTAGATATGCTGCGATCTATGATGTCTCTTGCTGATTTACCGCTATCGTTTTGGGGTTATGCTCTAGAGACGGCCGCATTCACGTTAAATAGGGCACCATCAAAATCCGTTGAGACGACGCCTTATGAACTGTGGTTTGGCAAGAAACCAAAGTTGTCGTTTCTTAAAGTTTGGGGCTGCGATGCTTATGTGAAAAAGCTTCAACCTGATAAGCTCGAACCCAAATCGGAGAAATGTGTCTTCATAGGATACCCAAAGGAAACTGTTGGGTACACCTTCTATCACAGATCCGAAGGCAAGACATTCGTTGCCAAGAATGGATCCTTTCTAGAGAAGGAGTTTCTCTCGAAAGAAGTGAGTGGGAGGAAATTAGAACTTGATGAGGTAACTGTACCTGCTCCCTTGCTGGAAAGTAGTACATCACAGAAAACTGTTTCAGTGACACCTACACCAGTTAGTGAGGAAGCCAATGATAATGATCATGAAACTTCAGATCAAGATACTACTGAACCTCGTAGATCAACCAGAGTAAGATCCGCACCAGAGTGGTACGGTAATCCTGTTCTGCAAGTCATGCTACTAGATCATGATGAACCTACGAACTATGAAGAAGCGATGGTGAGCCCAGATTCCGCAAAGTGGCTTGAAGCCATGAAATCTGAGATGGGATCCATGTATGAAAACAAAGTATGGACTTTGGTTGACTTGCCCGATGATCGGCAAGCAATTGAGAATAAATGGATCTTCAAGAAGAAGACTGACGCTGATGGTAATGTTACTGTCTACAAAGCTCGACTTGTCGCGAAAGGTTTTCGACAAGTTCAAGGGATTGACTACGATGAGACCTTCTCACCCGTAGCGATGCTTAAGTCCGTCCGAATCATGTTAGCGATTGCCGCATTTTATGATTATGAAATTTGGTAGATGGATGTCAAAACTGCATTCCTGAATGGATTTCTGGAAGAAGAGTTGTATATGATGCAACCGGAAGGTTTTGTTGATCCAAAGGGAGCTAACAAAGTGTGCAAGCTCCAGCGATCCATTTATGGACTGGTGCAAGCCTCTCGGAGTTGGAATAAACGTTTTGATAGTGTGATCAAAGCATTTGGTTTTATACAGACTTTCGGAGAAGCCTGTATTTACAAGAAAGTGAGTGGGAGCTCTGTAGCATTTCTGATATTATATGTGGATGACATATTGCTGATTGGAAATGATATAGAATTTCTCGATAGCATAAAGGGATACTTGAATAAAAGTTTTTCAATGAAAGACCTCGGTGAAGCTGCTTACATATTAGGCATTAAGATCTATAGAGATAGATCAAGACGCTTAATTGGACTTTCACAAAGCACATACCTTGACAAGATTTTGAAGAAATTCAAAATGGATCAAGCAAAGAAAGGATTCTTGCCTGTGTTACAAGGTGTGAAGTTGAGTAAGACTCAATGCCCGACCACTGCAGAAGATAGAGAGAATATGAAAGATGTTCCCTATGCATCAGCCATAGGCTCTATCATGTATGCAATGCTGTGTACCAGACCTGATGTGTGCCTTGCTATAAGTTTAGCAGGGAGGTACCAAAGTAATCCAGGAGTGGATCACTGGACAGCGGTCAAGAACATCCTGAAATACCTGAAAAGTACTAAGGATATGTTTCTCGTATATGGAGGTGACAAAGAGCTCACCGTAAAAGGTTACGTTGATGCAAGCTTTGACACTGATCCGGACGATTCTAAATCGCAAACCGGATACGTGTTTACATTAAAAGGTGGAGCTGTCAGTTGGTGCAGTTCTAAACAAAGTGTCGTAGCGGGATCTACATGTGAAGCGGAGTACATAGCTGCTTCGGAAGCAGCGAACGAAGGAGTCTGGATGAAGGAATTCATATCCGATCTAGGTGTCATACCTAATGCATCGGGTCCAATGAAAATCTTTTGTGACAATACTGGTGCAATTGCTTTGGCAAAGGAATCCAGATTTCACAAAAGAACCAAACACATCAAGAGACGCTTCAACTCCATCCGGGATCTAGTCCAGGTGGGAGACATAGAGATTTGCAAGATACATACGGATCTGAATGTTGCAGAACCGTTGACTAAGCCTCTTCCACGAGCAAAACATGATCAGCACCAAAGCTCCATGGGTGTTAGATTCATTACAGTGTAATCTAGATTATTGACTCTAGTGCAAGTGGGAGACTGAAGGAAATATGCCCTAGAGGCAATAATAAAGTTATTATTTTTATTTCCTTATAATCATGATAAATGTTTATTATTCATGCTAGAATTGTATTAAACCGGAAACATAATACATGTGTGAATACATAGACAAACAAAGTGTCACTAGTATGCCTCTACTTGACTAGCTCGTTAATCAAAGATGGTTATGTTTCCTGACCATGAACAATGAGTTGTTATTTGATTAACGAGGTCACATCATTAGTTGAATGATCTGATTGACATGACCCATTCCATTAGCTTAGCACCCGATCGTTTAGTATATTGCTATTGCTTTCTTCATGACTTATACATGTTCCTATGACTATGAGATTATGCAACTCCCGTTTGCCGGAGGAACACTTTGGGTGCTACCAAACGTCACAACATAACTGGGTGATTATAAAGGAGCATTACAGGTGTCTCCAAAGGTAGATGTTGGGTTGGCGTATTTCGAGATTAGGATTTGTCACTCCGATTGTCGGAGAGGTATCTCTGGGCCCTCTCGGTAATACACATCACATAAGCCTTGCAAGCATCACAACTAATATGTTAGTTGTGAGATGATGTATTACGGAACGAGTAAAGAGACTTGCCGGTAACGAGATTGAACTAGGTATTGGATACCGACGATCGAATCTCGGGCAAGTAACATACCGATGACAAAGGGAACAACGTATGTTGTTATGCGGTCTGACCGATAAAGATCTTCGTAGAATATGTAGGAGCCAATATGGGCATCCAGGTCCCGCTATTGGTTATTGACCGGAGACGTGTCTCGGTCATGTCTACATTGTTCTCGAACCCGTAGGGTCCGCACGCTTAAGGTTACGATGACAGTTTCATTATGAGTTTATGCATTTTGATGTACCGAAGGTTGTTCGGAGTCCCGGATGTGATCACGGAC